>NW_026555341.1:28375810-28491536 GCF_029017545.1 Prosopis cineraria
TTAAAATAGTATTATTTAATTTTATTATGTGTTTCTAAATTAACCCAATTGAAGTAGAGATGTAACCTGACTGGGGAGCTAATTTTGTACTTTCTTTATTTTGACTTTTGCATTTATATTTATGAATATTTTTTCTTTTTTAATTATATTTATTTCTTTTATTCTTTATATTGATTTAATGACTAACCATCATGTGATTAAATTTATGGGTAATCTTGATGGACTGAGAGGTAAAGAAAAAATTTAGATCTAAAGAAATAAACATAAATAACTAGGGTAGGGATAGTTTTATATTTATGGTGACTTAAACTATAACTTCACGATTTAATTAGTTGTTTGGGTATCGTGGAAACAAATTCAACACTAATTAAAAGGGACTAATAATTCAGGAAATATTAAGACACTTTAGGAATAGTTATCACTATAATTGATTAGAATTAACTCAAGAATAAAAACTAATAACCTATAAGTGAATCCTAAACATGAACACTTCAAGTGATTGTGTTTTCATCATCATTGTTTTATTGATTTAATTTTATTATTTAAATTTTCATCAAATTATCTATTTTATTTATTTTTCTTGAACTATTAATTATCTAAATTAGTAAAAGCACAACTTTCTTGTGAGTTTCACACTTAAAATACTTCGAGTAATTTATTACTGTGATTTCGTATACTTATAAGAGCGATCACCAAGCCTAGATACTTGAATAAAAAATAAAATTTTTAAAAAATATATAAAATATATAATAAATATTAATTAATTCTTTAAGTTTTATATTATTTTATACTAAAATACTATATATTTGAATGCATTACTATAGTTATTCTTTAAAAAATTAAAAATATTTATATTTTCATATTTTTATTATTTTTAATTAATAAAACATCTCAAAATAATATTTAAAATATATTTTAATATTAATTTTTATATTTAAAATAATTTCAATTCAATATGTCATTTGCGTATTTAAAAAAATATATTTTATATTTTTTATAAAATATTATAATTAATTTTAAATTAAAATAATTTAAAAATAAAATTCAGGGATATATGAATTTCTGGCTCTACTACTAAATAAACATAATAAATAAAATATTTTTGAATAATTATTTAGTTAACATCTATGCCAAATTTAGTTAAAAATTAAAAATAAAATAGAGTAAAAATTCCTTATATGTAAGGGTTAAAAATATAAAAAAGTTAAAAAATAAATTTAAAAAATAGTATTTTATTCATAATTAAATAATTTATTTTATATAATATAATAAGGATATTTTTTCATATTCTTAAAAATAAAAAATACAATTTACCTAAAAATTATTAAAACTTTGAACTAATTAGGATAATAATTTTAAGTTAGTAGTCTAACTGTCAATGAATTGAGATCAATTTGATCATAATTAAAAAATATAATTTAATTAAAATATATAAAATAGTTATATATGATCATGATAAGAACAATATTTAAATGACTATTCAGTTGAGACATTAATTTGCAAGTAAAAAAAACATCATGAATAAATTACACATAATACAATAAAATAGTAGTAATAAAGTTATTTAAGTATAAAGTTGATAATTTTTTATTTTTTATTTTTTTAAATTTAAAATAATATTTTATACTTAACAAAATTATTTAAAAATTAAAATTGGTTCAAAAAATAAAGAAAAAATATTTTTAAAAGTTTTAGGTATTCGAGCTGGTTTGAATGAGTCCAAAGGTGTTAGAGTCAGGTTTAACTATATTGCTTTTTAAAAAGGATATGATACTTTAAGCTCAATTTGAATAAGCTCGACTTATCCAAATTATCGACTCTTATCTTAAGTTCTTAACCTTTCTTTATAATGTCTTGTGGATTTAGTTTTGGTGCTTAGCACCAATTAACACTGCATTTTGTAGTTTTAAATTTTTTCTTTTCTTTTTTTAAATCACAAAATTATTATTATAATAATGAATAAATATTATAAAATTATTATTGTAATATTTAATAAATAAATAAATTTAATTTGTTAAATTTTGACCTGAACAGTTCATGTATAAATTTTGGTCTAAACAGTTGAGAATTGCAGTAAAAAACATTAGAATTGTAACTCAATTTATTTTATAAAATATTTTTTATTTTATTGATTTTGCACCGTTGTCCGTCTATGAGAAATAATATCATTTAAGGCATGATCAAGTATTAAATATAAATACTTCTTTGTGTTTGGACTAAATATGAAATGTAGCTTAAATAGATCACGAGGCTATTTGGACTGAGTAATTGAAACATCAGGCCTAATATAAACAAAAGAGATCGGCCCCGAAACTCAATGAAGTCCACAACACATAAACATGCCGAAATCCCGTCAGCTTCAAATATCAGACCGTTAGCATGAAGACACAATCCTAATTAATGCTGAAATCTATGCCCAAGTAGTTCGGTGAAATGGGTTGTTGATCAAAATGGAGAGATCATGCCATAAGTTTCACAGAATTCCTGAATCTTCGGTAAAACGTGCTAAGTCTCAAAGAAAAGGCTTTTGTTATTAGACACTATAAATAGGAAGAAGAAAAAAAACAGAGAGGACAATTAATGCTTGATCAAGACTCGCCTAATTTACATTTTGCTAGCCCTTTTCCGTTCTTAGTTTGTAATCTATAATTTTCAAACATTTCAATAAAATTACACACTTGTTCTACCAAAGCCTACTATCTTTTTACATCCGAGCGAACTGTGGTAAGAGAACTTAGAACCCTTACGTTATCTATTTGAGACTCAGCGTTTCTGGCGCGCTTGGTATTTGTTATTCAACTACGAACACTTTGTAACAGGAATTTAAACATTGTTTTGTTACATAGTAAAAAACTAGCTCATTATGTTAGACTTAACCCCTATTTTAAACTTCTCAAGTAATTTTTTTGTAATTTTTTTAATACAATTTTAAACTATTTAGACCATAATTTTTATCTAAACTGTTCAGGCTTAATTTTAACAAGTTAAATTTATTTATTTATTGAATATGAAAATAATAATTTTATAATATTTGTTTATTATTATAATAATAATTTTGTGATTTAAAAAAGAAAAGAACAAAATTTAACACTGCAAGACGCTGTGTTAATTGTTGCTGAGCAGCACGGTCCGAAATCGGATCCACTGTCTATTACCACACACTACATCATTTGATCGGAACGGGACATAAACAGGAGAACTTGGAGTGGAAGCTAGCTAATAAGGCCACTCCTTGTAAAGTGTGACCATGCTATCTCATTTTCAAACAGGCGCCGGCACATGGAATGTTTCCCACTTCCCACAATTTCTTGCCAAAAAATGATATCGCATTGTGCCCTCTTGTATTCCTTATATAATAATATAATATTATTCTATATCTTTTAATTACCTATCTTTGTAACAAAAAATGTTGAGTCCAAGTCTTGTCAAGTGACTAGTTGTTCTACATAGTGTCCCCTCCTTTCCTGAAAAGAATTTTTGATTTTAAATATGATGTTGCCATGTTTTGAGCTAGTAATTCAGTCTAAGCTCGAATCTATTTAAAAAAAGTTAATGTTGGATTAGGCTATATGAACTTTTTTAATAAAGTATAATACTTTAAGTTTGATCCGAATAAACTCGGTCTGAATTGATTTTGACCTAAATAACCTTAACCATTGAAATTTTCAACTCTATATGTATATATAGTTGATAATTTTGGCCAAACCTGATAAGCTAGACAGAACCGACTGAAAAAAGTTAGAACCAAACTTAACTATATGAACTTTTTTAATATGGTAGAATGCTTCAAACTCGATCTAAATAAGTCCATCCTAAACTAAGCTGACTCGAATAAGCCCACCTGTCCAAATTACTAGCTTTAGACATGTTTGAGTGCATGCATGTAAGTCTCCGTTTCTATAAGAAAGGAATAAGTTAGGAATCATTTTTTATTAAAAAAATTTAAGTTATATGTATTGAGAAAATTTTCACGTTTTGGATTTGAATTTGGTCCACTTACTTAGAGACTATTTCACGTGATACGATAACAATATTTTAATTTAATTAAAGAGCTGTAACAAAAAGAAAGTAGAAAATCTTATATTTTTATTAGAATGAACAACATATTTGGGGAGTTCTTTGCTCATTATGATTGTTTTAAATGGAGAGAAATGTGTTTTAATAATCTTCAAGATAAAATTTAATGACTGTAATTAAGATGAGTGAATGGACTTAAATTACTTATTGAATTTAAATCCCATGCAAATGTTTTACATCTATGTTGTGCTGCTTTTCAATCCAGATTAATTTAAACTGATATCAATATGGTTCCTAGAATTTGTTTTTTTTTTTTTAATGAAACGGATGTGTCCAAGGAAATAACTACAGATATTGTTATAATCTATATTAATTATTAAGATAGTTTCCATGAGCGTTCCTAATGTTCTAATTTTTCTTCGAGGTCTTGTTGGCCAAATTTCTTTTCTTCAATCTGCCCATGTATTTACTAAAGATAGAATATATTCTGTAAATGCGTTTAATTTATTCTTTTTTTGGGGGGATAATATACATTAATATACATCCCACAAGTTGAGCCGAGCAAACAAAAACAATAATAAAAATCAATTTGGTCTTAAACGCTAGTGAAATGAGTGTAGAATATATTCGGCCAAGGGGGCTCTCTTGGCTTTGCCTTCCAATGTGGGCATATATAGATGATGCTATTTGATTTTTTTTAAATAATACAATTATTGTAAAAAATAATGCCATAATATATATTCCTTTTAAGAAAAGGCCTCTCTTTTTTAAAGTGTTTCCATTTATATATATATATATATATATATCAATATAATAGTCCACTTATTGTTTTTCCCCCTAGAATTTTTGAAATCATTTTTTAGAAAAAATGACAATAAAATTTCTCAAATTATATAAATGATAATTTGGTCTTTCAAAAAATCATAATTTCACTGAAATCTCTAAGAACTTATATGTCAATAAATTTTAAATTGAAAAGATTATTTTACCTATATTAAAAAAATAGTAAGTCTCAATCACAATTTTTACTTAAGAAATAATAAATTTCGTTATGTGAATCGCAAGAGCTGAATAAGAAATCAAAATTTATCAAGTATAATTTCTGTTATTGAAAAAAGACCCAATCACAACTTTTGCTTAAATAATAACAACTTTTATTTTATAAATTATAAGAGTTAAATAAAATATTACAACTTATCAAATATAATTTCTGTTATTGAAAAATAAATTCTCAAAATAACAAGCTTCAATCACAATTTTTGTTTAAGAAATGATAACTTTTATTGAAAGAATTGTAAGAATTGAACAAAAAATCATAACTTGTTAATAAGGGTAAAATAGTCTTTTTAATTTAAAATTTATTGACATAGAGGTCCCTAGAAATTTTTGTAGAATTATGATATTTTAAGGAATTAGATTATTATTTACATAATTCGACAAGATTTTTATTGTCATTTTCCTTATTTTAGTTTCTATCATTTTTTATTAACTAATGATTAAAATTAATTTTTATTATTGATAGAAATCAGATTGTACCATTTTTTAAAATTTAAATAAAATATTATATTAAAATTGTGTTCTGAGTCCCAAACATTTTTGAATCTATAGTTTAAAAGTTAATTTTCTCTTTTATCTTATCAAGAAATGCAATTAAAACACAAGAATATTGGCCGCGTTGTCAAATTTATCTCTAAATTTTAATAGAAATTATTGTTTTGCCTTTTGAAGTTGTTGGAGTAAATAATATAATAGGAAAATCTTAATAAATGTTGATTTGAACTTCTAAAAATACATATAAAATCAAACAAAAATTTTTCTTAAAAAACTTATATTTGAAATAGAAAGTAATAAATTATAAAAAGTTAGCAATAAAATTTTTAGTTCTTCAAAATTTTCTCAATTTTTAAAAGAAAGAAATTTTTTTTATTTTCCTTAGATTTAAATATAGATAATAGATATGTTTGTAAAAGATGAAAAGGATAGAGATCAAACATGAAATGATTAAGTACTATTTTTCTTGTTGTCTTTTTAATTTTAACCTCTATATCTTCTATGGAATACTATTTCAATCATCAATTTTAACCTCTTTTTTATTCAATTCTATTTTCAAATTTATATAAAATGAAATGTGTTATTTTGTAAGAAAATATTTCAATATTAATGTCAATTATGATTATGATTAAGATGAATTAATAACCAATAATATTTTTTTAAAAAAATGAATTGGTAGTTATGATTGAGCTATTATGATTTTCTTGCCTCATTAAGCTGTATGAGAGAATCAAAATCTTGTCCTATCTTGATTTTAGCCAAAACGCCCGGAAAAGTATCTTATATATTTAATTTTATACTTAGACATACTGTCCTTATCATAGAAGGAAACAAATTTAATAAATAAATCGTATTATATTTCTTTGTTTTTTTTTTTTTGCCTAGATCATATTATATTTCTATGTTGTCAAATAAGTTAAGAGTTAAGACATAACTATAAGAAAATAATATATAAGAAAATAATATATTATTGTTATCATTAAAATATGACTATGAGACTACAATATGAGCTTAATTAATATTCCATTTCTCTCCTGTTCCCTCAAAGCGCACATATTAGGTGGAGATAATTGTCACATAACTGTCATTGTAATATAAAATGAAAGTCATACAAATTATTGAGTTTGTCTTGACTTAAACATTTAATGATTTGAACAAAATGAATATTTGTTCTTAATAGTAAAATAAAACGAATAAATGCATCATGTTTGGTCGGTGAGAATGGAAAGTCTATTTTAATTTCTTAGACAAAATTTGATAAATCTAAATTAATTACATTTTCAGTTTCTCTCTCTCTCTCTCTCAATATATATATATATATATATATTAGATAATAATAAATTTTATTATTTTTATTAGATATGCTATTCATTTATAATTTTATTTCTTCGTCCTGAACGATTTCTTTTTTGTTTTGTTTTTAGTTCTGGCATTGTACTCAAAATAAAAGTTGAAAATAACGTAAGTTGCACCAAATCATCATTATATCTTATTTAGAATTTTCAATAGGATAATTTTATAATTCCAATTGAGCTATATAATATTTCAATAATTAAGATCGCAATTTTATGATTAATCATATATAAGATGTCATTGTCTAAACTAATCCACTCAACTAAAAGAAAACAAAGTGGTAACTAAATAACTTATACATAAATTTTCTTTCTAAGCATGCAATTAATGTATTATTCTTAAACAATAATTATGTATATTTGGAAGCGAATCATTTCAGTAATTTATGTATAATTATCTATATTTGGAAGTGAATCTTTGTTTATTTATTTTTTATTTTTACGTTTTTGTTTTGAAATGATAATTTCCTGGTACGTTTACAGTTCAGCCTTAAGGGCTCATCATATTATTCAAAGCATGTTTCTAGGCTCAATATTGTAATTTACAATACTTATTTCTTAAATAGTCAACAATCCTGAAAATGACAAAAATGAAAAACTACAATAATATGTTTTAGAGATAATTTCTGAAAAACTATGAAAATTATTATTTGAGTTTTGATTTTTTCCTCTTAAATTTTGATTTTTTTAGTTACAAAAGTTTAATCGTTACATGAAACATGAAATATCATTTGAAATTTATACTAAAGTATCTTATTTATAAGACATAAACAAGGTTGTTAAACTCACAAATTTAAGTAAACTTATGATAAGAATGTAAACTTGTATTACAAATTTAGATCATAAACTCGAAAGAATTTTCCTCTGATAACAAATAACTATTAAAATATAGCAATAATTTAATTTAAATATATTAAAAATATAAATTATTGAAATTAAGCTCATTAATAAATTATGATATACAAGAGATAAAAATTTTAAAATAGGATAAATCATTTTTAGTACTTTTGTTTTTTTTTAATATTAGTTTTTGCATTTTCATTTTTTTTCTTTGAATCAGGTTCTATAACTTTTATAAATTGAGTTTTTTTATAGTATATATTTAACTTGTTCAACTTAAAAAAAATTGATAAGCTTAACAAGTTCAACTAATATTGCATCTAATTTGAATTTATGAATTAGTTGATATGATTTTGTAAATTAAAAACGTAGAAACGGTAAACTAGGAGGTAAACTTGCGAGTTTAATTGAGTTTATATCTAATTTGAGTTTATAAATGAGTTAACACAATTTTGTAAAAGTGTTAAATTTAGAGAGTTAACTCGAAAGTTTGACAATTATGAACATAAATATTGTAATTCATAATAAATTTTATGTTATACTCATATGATAAAACATGCATTTAAAGAAATTCTTGCATAAACTAGTGTACTACATTATCCATACTCTATCTAATAAAATTATACCATTTTTTGACCCTATACAATTGTATCAGTTTAATCAAATAAAATCTTATATATAATTATTTTTAATAATTTTATATTTCAAATAAAATGCCTATTATATTTATTGTCATTTCTCTGCTTATCATTATCAATGACAAAATCATTTTATATTTCCATTCACAAAAATAACACATGTTTTTGTTGCATGGTCCACCGATAACATGATAACATGTATCGAGCTCATAAAAAAATTTCTTCATATTTACATACACAAACAATGATAAAAAGAAACTGTAATAGACACTTTATTTTGTCATTTTTGCTTCTACATGATAAAGAGAAAATATAAGGAAATATTTATTATGAATTTTCAATTAATTAATAATAAATTTTCTCAAGTAAGAAGAGAATATATGTTCAGTAAGCTAATTAATTAAATGTGAATGTTTCGGGTTTTTTTTATTATTATTATTACAATGTAGTCGCTGATAACACCTGTTTATAATGTATGCATTTTAATGAACTGTATCGCTCTCTCTGCTTTTGTGCTCGTCTTGCTTCCCTCCAGATCTGATTCCACCGCCGGTGACCTCTCTAATCTCTTCACTCTTCTTCCGATTCTCAGATCTGTGTTTCAATTAAGCTTTTAGTGTTTGTGTTTTGGGCTTGAAATCGTTTTCTGTTACTCATTCCGGCGTTTTCTTCTTCTTGTTTCTTCCTGTTTGGTTTAATTTTGATTTTTGACGGCACTTTCCTTGTTTCCGTGGTCTGCAAGGTGCTTTTACGTTTTTTTATCTGGATCCATGCGGACATTTTGATTACTTTTGAATGTTCTATGTTTAGTGGGTAGTGACACTGTAGCGTCTTTCATTATCTTGCTTAGCTTTCCGTTGGCTCTATCTTTGCATTTGGATTGGTTTATGGGCTTTCGTATGTTAAGTGGATGAAAATATTTAGTCTTATGAGGAATTAATTGATATTGTTAGGGGTTGTGATGTCATTGTCTTCTCAAGCGGCTTGTGATTTATGGCGGGGGATTATTTTCAGATTGAGGTTACTAAAACTATGTTCATGAGATAAAGGGATTTTGATGATCAAAGAAATGCTTACTTGCCCAGGCTTCATTGCCTTTTTATCTCGATCTGTAAACCAAACTTTGGAGTTGATGTTACTTTTGTATTGCCATAAAGCACAAGGAACTGCCCCTCGGTTTTTTCACCTTCCACCCCATAATTTTTAAACCTTTCAAGGTCACAAAATGTTACAAAATACGCAGCAAAAGATAGCAGTGGGAACAAGGTCTGGGGTCAAGTTAATTGCATGCAACATTTCATCTTGATTAAGCTATCTATGGCTTATTGTCACTGGGTTGGCACTCATGGTTAGGATCCCTTTTGCTTGAAGAAAGTGTAAAACAACGTGCTTTTCATGGGGCGTACACAGACACATTTGATTCATGCTCTATGCACTTGAAATCCACTAAAAAGTGACAGATGTTTTCATGATTTTTTTTTTCTGAGTATCTTGGTTTATTTTCCTTTTCTTTCTTAATTACTATATTTATTAATCTTTTCTTGGGCAATTATTTGACCTCCAAAGGCAGTTTAAGAGCATGGGTCGTGGAGTTAGCAGTGGTGGTGGACAAAGTTCATTGGGCTATCTTTTTGGCGATGGTGAGGCTCCAAAACCAGTAAGAAGTGATGCTCAAGCTGAAGCACCTGTAATTAATAAGCCTCCTTCAAAACCTCAACCAGTAGATGTGACCAAGCAGATTCCTGCTGGGATTCATAGTAATTCTGCTGATGGCCAGAACACTGGCAACTTCATCACGGTATTACTTGTGCTTTAATTTGTTTACTTCCTTCCTAATTTAAGTGTCAATGATATAACTTTATTTCAGAAGTGTTTGCAATGTCATGAACAGCACTAGTTCTGATATTATGGGCCCTAAGAAGGTTATTTTGGAGACATCTGACTGTCCAATTGCATTTTTGCTTTAGATTCTGTTGCTTTATCTGTTTGCTTTTCCTGCAATACGGTGGCATCATAGTCACATAGATGATTATTTCTTTTTCTTGCTAAGTTCTAAATTGGTGGCATTTAAGATAAATGAGTTCATACCATTGGTTGTAATGTTGTGGCACAAAATTTCGGGGAAACAAAAATAACAATGTGGATTAGACTCTTGGTTGATTTGCGCCTGCACTCTCGTTGCCTAATGCATGTAATGATCTGATTTTGACTGGGTTCTCCATCAATAATCATTCATATACCAAGAAAACTATGAGATCTGATTCATATATAGTATGGTAGACAGGTTGATGAATATCTTGTTGCTGGGGTTTTCTTTTGTCTCATACGCTGTTCTTTGAAAATTCTACATTTGTTTCTCAGTTTGTCATCCGCATGTTGCGATTGGTAAGTTTCTTTCTGCATTTCTGATGCAGGACCGACCCTCAACCAAAGTCCATGCTGCACCTGGTGGCGGCTCTTCTCTGGGCTACCTGTTTGGAGGAGGGCCTGGTGAAGGAAAATGATATCTCAGTTGTGCAGCTTTTGCTTCGAGAAAGCCTTCTTTTCGATTTCAAACCTTGGAAACATTGTGGAACATATGATGTATTGATGAAATATAGGTTATGGTTGCTGGGAGATTCCAATCAGTACTATATTTTAAATGCACAAAATGTCTATTACTGAACTGTCTGTCTGTCTGTCTGTCAGAAGCAATATCTTAACTTCATATTTGTTTTTGATTTTTATCTGTTGGCAGATATTTTTCTGTCATATTGCTTCAATTTCTTCTAATGGTTTCAGAATTTAGGGGCACTATTTTACACGCACAAGATGTCTGTTACAGAACTGCCTGTCAGAAGCAATATTTTAACTTTCTAGTGCTGTTTGGCAGATATTTTTCTGTTATCTTGCTCTAGGTTTTTTCCTTTAATGGGTTCAAATTTAGGGATTAGGGATACTGTATTTTAATGCACATGCTGCCTATTACAGAACTGTCTGTCTCAGAAGCAATGTTTTAACTTTCAATTGCATAATTGCTTTTGATTTTTATATGTTGGCAGATATTGTTTGTTAATTTGCTCTAATTTCTTCCTTCTAAGGGGTTCAAAATTATTAACGAAAGTTTGTAGGTAAAATCTTTGGTCCTAAATGTAACAATCACAAGCTTTTTCCTTATTATGTGGAATTTGAGTCATCAAAACACGGGTGGTAGAGTTATAAGATTGAAAAGATGTTTTATAAAATTAAAATACTAAAATAAAATTTTGTATAAAATTAAAGGATTAAATAAATATTTTAGTCTAATCTAAAATAAGAACTAAAAGTCCTTTATTGGTCTAGAAGTTCGTTATTTTTATTTTATGATTTGCAACTCTCAAACAAAAAATTGCACGTAAGATTTGCCCATTTGTCAAAATAAAACTTGACATATATATATATATATATATATATCATCATTTGAAAATTATTTTTCTTAAAAAATTAACGAATTTTCCTTGCAAATTCATGTTTTGACAATTATAAATAAAAGTAGAGTAGCAAATCACTGGAATTTTTGACAAATTTTTCTTTCGTAAATTAACAAATTTCATTAGCAAAATTTTTTTTTTGATAGTTATAAATCATGTGATCAGAATATCAAACTTTTGGACTAATGCATTGAAAATTTTTTGGTCCATATTTTAAATCTCCAAAACTTTTAATCATTATTTAAATTTAATTTGATATTTTCGTCTTCCCCCGTTAAAACTCAATGGCTCAAATTTCATCATAGCAATAACCCCGCGGTATCATGTATTCTGGTCGTTGATATTAATTTACCTGCACTAATTCAAGGTGGATGAAGTTGGGTTTGTACTCAAGCCCAAGCTTGAGAGTGAAACTTACCATTTTTTTTAATTAAAAAAAACAAATTGACATTAATTATTTAAGTATACCATAAAATTAAAAATCCATGGTAGTTCACTATTTCTTAACAGGGGGGAAGGGTGGGGGGGAAGAGAGAATGTGTGTCCTGAACAATACTGTCCATTTAAGAAATTTCGGTATAAGAGTTAAGGTTGAAGTCTTGCGGGTCGAGATGTGAAAATTGTCACTTATGCAAAAGACGGCGGAAAAATAATATGACTGCTGTGTACTAAGTGATTTATCTCAATCTAACTAGTTATTGGTTGTTGGCAATGAATTTTTTCACACGCATGTCTTCTCTTATCGGATATAATCCTGTTTGAGACATAATTAGATATTATATATAGGAATTAATGAATAGCCATGATGTCAATTTTAAAAGCTGGAACATGTAACATTCAGTTAAATGCAACCATTTATTTTTGGGTGAAAAATGCTAAAATATTTGAATTGTTGGGATAGTGAAAGTAAAGTTGTGCTGCTTTAGCATTGAATAAGTAACTATAGTAGGGGAAAAGTCAGCTGGGCCTATATGGGCCAGCTCTTATAAGTTCAAACTCATAAATCTTATTATATAAAAATTAATAATTTTTTAAAACTTGGCTCTTATTTCAAAAGTTTACAGTTAAGATATCAAGCTTGCTTTTATTATTTATTATATTTTTAATTTAAAAAATTAACATTTTCAGTTATGATATTTCATATTTTTTAAAAATATAAATTATAATGTTCATAAAATAAAAATAAAAATAAATATTTTAATTTTAAAATATAAATATATTTTTAAAATTTAAATTCAATTTAAAAATTAAAAATATTTTATTTTTAGGAGTAAAAAAAAAAATCTAAACGGGCTGCCTGAATTTATTTTTTTAAAACTTATTAAGCTTGGATATTAAAATTTAAATTTTTTTAAAAAATGTCATTTTTAATCTCTAACTTTTCTTAAAAAGTTAGGATAAAATCAGTGGCCCCGCTAGGCTGGGCTCACAATTGTGGATGCGCAAATACTCCCCTGTCCCGAAGCTCATGGGTACCGTCCAAATTAATGTTCCTTTCCCTTCCCCTTTTTCTTTTTCTTTTAAAGAACAAAAGGAGGATGGTGTGAAAGAGGGGAAACAGTTTATTGCTGTTTCTTTCTCATTGACTTGGTAAATCTTTCTTCATATACAGGTTCTCACAATTGAATTTTGATTATTTGGTAGTAGAATAGATGAAATAGAATAAAGTAATCTTACATTTGAAATATATCTCTTATGTTCTAAAAAAAATACAAGTCAATTATTATTTTTATGGATTAATGAGCAAATTAGCTCCAAACTATAACTTTAGTAGCTTTTAAGATTCTAAATCAAGGTTGTTAAACTCGTAAATTTATGTAAATTCATGATATGAATGCAAACTTTAAAACATAGACTCTTATTATAAACTTGTAAGATTTTATCTCTATTAATAAATTTTCTTTAAAAGTATATATAAAATAATTAAAATATAAAATATGATCATAATTTAATTTAAATATATTTCAAATATAAATCATTGAAATTAAATCTATTTACATTTATAAGTTATTATACTCAACATAAAAATTTTAAAATAGCGTAACTTATTTTTGGTATTTTTTATTTTATTTTTATTAATATTAGTCTTTTTTAGTTTTATTTTTCATTGAACTAGATTTTACTACTTTTATGAATTAAGTTGTATATAATATATGCTTATCTTGCTCAATGAGCTTATGAGTAAGTTAACACAATTTTATAAGCCAGAAACATAAAACTAATAAACTCAGAGAGTCAACTTGCAAGTTTAACTGATCTCTATCTAATTTGAATTTATAAACGAGTTAACACAATTTTGTAAGCTATGAATGTAAAAATGATAAACTCATAGAGTTAATTTAAGAGTTTGACAAAAATGCTCTAAACTTATATTTTGTATAATATTTTTCTTTAACTTTTAAAAACTGTGCAATCTAACCTTTGAAGTTAACAAAAGTTAACTTTGATTATTAGTTGACTAAAAAATGCCTGAAAGGATCTCAAAACTTATAAAAAAAGAACTTAAAATTATAGTAAATGATTCAAATATTACATACAACGACCCAAAAAATTACAGAAAAGGACTAAGAAAAATTTTCTTGATCTTTTTCTATAATTTTTGAAATTTTTTTATTTTTTAATTAATTAATGATCAAAGTTAATTTTTATTCATGGAAGTTAGATAGTACTGTTTTCAAAAGTTAAAAAAAAATACTATATGAAATTATGAGTTTAATGATGCAGATACTTTTAAACCTATAACTTAAGGATCAATTTACTTATTTACTTTTTTTTTTTCTTTTGTTACTCACAAGTTTCCTTTAATCAAAAGCAATTATGTTTAAAGTACTATTGAACACTTAATGTGGGTATTTTTTTAGCAAAAATTTAAATCTTACTTCGCTGTATTGTGAAAGACTACCGGCCCCTCTCCCTTAATCTGACCCCTTTGGTAGTTTACAACAACTATTATTAAATAGTACTCCACCATATTCTTATTATATGGGTTGTTATTATTTTTTTTCCCGAATTGCTCTTGTTTAAAGTCTTATGAAACTGTTATCTTTCTATTTCTTATATTGCTCTTCCTTCCAGCTTAATTTTCAATGTGTGATTTTAAATATGGGCAAAGTGAACTTTTTTTTTAATTTTTAAATCAAAGTTAATAACTTAACCACATTTTTAAAATTTTGAATAAGCACGCTGTCACAGTAATTGCGAGTGAAATTTAAAATAAAAAAAATATTGAGCGCCTGTGTAATCCAACAATATCCAAAATAAATATATTTTTCCAAATTTTATTTATATTGATAAATATAGATAATATCTCTCAAAATCCTGTTAATAGATTCTTTAAAAAATAAAAAGAAAAAGAAAATAGAGCACCAAAAATCCACTACCTTTAGAGTCCACTCGCAAAGCTGAACATCTGCTTCATTTCAGAACTACTTGGCCCATTTTCCTCTTGCTCCCAAGAATAATGGAATCACAAAAATAAGGATTTTACCAATTTCATCATAGATGACAAGTGTTTCATTTTGCTTTCTACCTCAGAAGCTTCCCCAAACTGATCCAATTACATAACCTTCGGACAAATCTTTGAAGTTTCTAACACACGTACATTACAAGAGAAAAAAAAAAAAAAACAAAAACCAAAACTTGAAGAACCGGATGAATCTGCAGGATATCGAGTACTTCGCTGAATTGTTTCACAGAAGTTTACGAGAGTTCAAATGAGGGAAATTTCTGGGAAACTTCTTGAGTTCTATTATATATATTGATCCTTACTTGAGTTTCATCTGAACAAGTTCCACAGATCAAATCATAAACCATATCAGACACACAAGCACACCATTTTTCCAATGCCTCCGACCAAAAGCAGTGACATTGACAAGCTCTTACAGTTCCTACACATCGCCATCCTAGTTTTCCTCAACCAAGGCTCTTCTTCTTTCTCCAATGCTTTCACACAAGAGCCATGGTCATGGGGTCTCTCACTTCCCATAAGTTTATACTTCAAATTCGCTCTTGAAATTCATGCCCATCTGGGTCTCTGTGTAGGGATTGGCCTTCCCTCACTGGTCTATTGGGGTATCACCAGAGGCTCCATAGACTGGTACTCTGACACAGTCCTAGATTTCAACCTTGAATTCCTCAAAAGCTGTCTCCTCAACCTTGTCATTGGTTTTGTTCACTGGCTGATCGTGAAGCTGCTTCACAAGTTCCATGAATGGGTGATGCAGAACAAGAGGCTTTCTGAGTACTGGCCAGTTCTGTCAAAGTTTGAGGAAACTGATATTTTTGAACACCCTATGCTCACACCAGTTACTGGGAAAGAGATATTTGTGCAAGTTTTGGAAATGCTGGGCGTGTTCTTCTATAATGGGAACGTGATGCTCTTGAGCTGGGGATTTTCTGGGAATGCTTTTGATCCTGAGATTGGTAAAGCCATATCTTGGGTTAGTCTGGGAAGTGCTTTACATGTGTGGATGAAGGCTTGTTTGAAGGTGCTTGAAGTGAAAGCAGTAGCAGCATCACCACTTGATATTGAAGAGAAGAAGGCATTGCAGATGGGAGAGAAATTATGTGAAGAGGACTTAGATCAGAGCAAGCAACAACTCCAAGTGGTCAACTTTTGAGGGTTCTGAGTGAAGATGATCCTAATTTTAAGTGACTAGTAATGAAGAATTGTTAAGTATGTTTAGTTAAGGAAAAAATAAAATTGAATTGATGATCATAACGCACATGTTCTTGAGAATTATGAGCAAGGGTCCAGTTTTTATCTATATATGTGTGTGTGCGTGCGTGCATGTATTTGTACAAATTTATTTGTTTGTAGTGAATATTTATCTGCTTGTTGTATGCAATCCTTATTTTGTGAGTGCTAGCTAGACTAGCAAATATAATTGAGAGTTTTTTTTTTTTTATAAAAAAATAAAGATCTGGTTTGAATCTATGCCTCAATTCCTTGGATGTAAATTCTACTTAAAGGAAAGTAATAGATGTTGATTCCATCTCTATGCATCTGTTTGGTTGAAATTTTTCAAACAGTAGTGGTATTCCATTTCCATGAGAATGTCCACTCCTTGTCGTCTGGGGAAATGATGATTCTATCACACAAGAGATGGAATGGCTATGATTCGCAAAAGAAAATTTAAAAATTCTGTTTTGTCAGTTTTAACCAAGATTTGTTTCTTTAAATCCATGAATTTCTACACTCATAAGTGCATTTTAATACTTGCATTGGGAAAGTAAATTATTTAGTACTTATATTTTTAGTTCTATTGTAACCCAATTTCTTATCTTTTACTTAGTACAATTCAATCCTTATAATTTGATTTAATTGTAACTCAATTCTTAAACTTTAAACCATTACAATCTAGTACATATAATTTTAGTCATTTAAAACATTAATTCTTAAGCTTTAATAATAACTTTAATTGTTATAATTTTATTTTGTAAAAATGTAGGATTAGCATTTTAAATAGATAAAATTATAAGAATTGAAATGTATCAAGTTAAAGTTGAGAGACTGTATTTTGACTTGAGTCAAAACTATAGACATCAATAATTTTTCCTAAAACATGCACTTGTGTACATTTACTCGAGGCAGTGAAAGAGAGCAACATTCAAGCTTCAAAGTCGAGCAACTGTGTCATTCATTATCATGGTGATTCTAAAATATAAGTTATCAAAAATGCAATTACTGATATTCATTTTAGGTTTACTCAATAATGAGTAAATTTGATTAAAAGATAAGGAATTTTAAAATTAACTTCAGAAAATTCAACAACTACCGGACAACAGGGATCAATAGTATTATAAACCAAGATAACTGAAATAATTATTTGAGGAACTACACTAATAGAGAATCAAGTGTTTAATTTTCTGGTCAATGATGACATATATAGGCTGGAATATAAATGAAGTGTACATTATAAAAGAAATGCAAAGACGTGAATTTATTATGAAAAAAATCTCTGATGCTTTTGGGAGCTCTCATACGCTATCCAACAATTGCATGTCTTCCAATGAAAGCACAGAAAAATCAGGACGAAAGTGTGTATCAGCCTTGCGGTCATCATCCTTGCGAATCAGACAAAAGAGAAAAACAAAGGTAAAGAAGAAAGATAATGCAATAAGAAGAGTGACAACCGCAAGAGGTATGGAAGGACCCAAGATGGCGTATGTGCCTGTTCCAAATGCAACTATCATGAATACCATTCCCAACATTGTCAGCAACACGATTGCCAAGAACGTACCTCGATGCGTCATGGTGAAGGAATCTTTAACTCCCTCCACAAATGAGGAGAAAATTTGGAGAAAGACAGCAGAAGTAGAGAGAACAAAGGAGAGAGAGTCTGTTATCACAAATGCCTTAAAAGCTGCATCGTGCATCAATACGGGAGATCCCTTATAATTTTTACTGTCTTGTATGGTACCTCCAGGCAACGTAAATCCTGCTGCAAATGTTACTGTTGCTATCAATGTGGCTACCACAAGCAAGGTTTGTCTCACTCTACTAAAGAATTTTGAGTCATGGTCCTCCTCTTCTTTGTGCTTCTCAACTTCTGAATCACATATCTTCTTTATCTTCATCTTTTTAACATCCCTCATTTATGACTCTTCCACCAAACCTTGCTCCCAATTTTCGTTGAAGTATATTCAAGAACAAATTCTGCAACATGTAACAGGTATTTGTCATTTTCATTTTGAAAAAGAGAAAATCACGCGTTAATATTTAATAATAAGCAGCATTTACTAATATATTGTATAATCAATGAATTATATATTGTATTTAATTATTTTTAGTAAGTAGCTACATGTCGTCATTGCTTGTTACCTCACGCGTTGAAGTTGAAGGCACAATATCATGCGCAACATCAAGAGCAGTTTGGTTGTTTTTATTGAATGCCATGGTGTCCACTCTTGCGTTTTCTTCTAGAAGAGGATGAGAATCAAATGCTTTCCATGTGGAAGCACGACGAGCAAGGAGATGAAGGGGCGTGTTGCCATCATTGTCTTTCTCAATGTGCATGTTTCTTAGTTGCCGTCCATCCACAATCACTCCTGCAGCCCATGATCTTCCATAGAATGGGTAGTTGACTCCCTTAAGACTTGTAGTATAATGAAAAGCATTACGCCCCTTGTGATCCACCAACTCAGAACAATCTGGACAATATTCTATTATCCTTTTCATGGCGTGCTTATTTCCACAATATGCAGCAAAGTGAAGAGCCATCCTTCCCTTATTGTCTCATGTATGCTGTGTTTCTATCTTGATTTAGCAATACATCTATAAATTTATAGCCATTAGATTCCTTAAATTTGTTTGATGCTGCTAAGTGAAGTGGCACCCAACCATTTTCATCTGCTTCTTTCATTGCTGAGGGTATTTTCAACACCAGTTTCTCAAATGTTTCTGTAACACCAATTCATATCTTTATTAACTCCTTTTTTTAAAATCAAATTAAATATCTTTCAATTGCAATTGCTTATTAAAAGCATGCCTCTCATACTTTAATTTGTATTAAAATTTAATTTCATGACCACAACCACAACATTCCATTTAAATTATTAAAAAAAAAAAAGATATGTACGTGTTATTAACTTTTTGGGATATTGTAATTTTTAGGTTTTTAAATTTATCTCAATTATCAATTTAATTCTTTAAGTTTAATTTTTATTTATTTAGTCTCTTAAATTTACTTTGATTATCGACTTAATTCTTACTGTTTAAAAAGGAGGTTCATTGTTAAAATTTGTTGATATGAATAACAAAATATTAACAGAAACCATGAAAATCAATGGAAAGAAAAATATAATTAGTTAGGTAGGAAAATAATAGACTTTAAAATTTTAAAAACAAGAAGGCAAAACACAATATAAAGGATTATATTGATAAAAATTAAACAAATTTAAGGGTTAATTTTTCTCATTTAATTAGCTGCATATACACACACACACCAAGCCATTAATAATATACTTTTCATATTAGATTATTTTGATAGTTAATTCGTGTTTTAAAACATAAAAAACTCATAAAATAATTTAAGAAAAATATAAGAAACTGAATTAATAAAAATTAAATTTGAGAAACCAAATGGATGATTAAGACAAACTTAAGGATTAAAAATTACATTATCCCTAATTTTTATAATAAAAGTGAAATTTTCGTATGCATCCATAGATCATTGATATTAACATTGTCACTTAATATACCTAGTAGACAAGACATTTTTATATACAAATCAAATAAACATTTAATTATTATAAATGACAAAGTGTAAAAAAGAGCATATAATGTATATATACCTCGTCTTACCGACTTCTGATTATGAACAATAGCTGCATGTAATGCTGTTCTGGCATTGGGGCCTCTATGATTTGGTGAATTGCTGTTCTCCAATATTGTATGTATTACGTCATTGTAGCCTCTCTCAGCAGCAATATAAAGTGGCGTCTCCCCATCATTGTTTTCTCCAATATTTGGGTCTTCCCTTATCAACAACTCCACCACTTTTTTATGATTATAACGTACTGCTTCATGTAAAGCTGTGTCCTTCTTATCATTTGTGGCCTTTATAAGTGTTTCCTTAGTTCCAACTTCACTAGGAGCATCTTCATTAACATATTCAATGATTTTTGTCACAATTTCAAGATGTCCATACCTTGTTGCTATATGAAGAATAGTTTCATGCTTAGCGTTGACCTTCTTCAAAAGTGCATGACACATTTTTAAAATCTCAATCACAAATTTCTCTGACACCTGATAACATGTCAAGTGAATATGAAGGATTGTATTTTTATTTGGAGTGAGCATGGACTCAATTTGGTCAGACGACTTTCCCCTAAACACAGCAATATCACCATCCACAACAGCTCTATAGAATTCACGTTCCATACCTGTGATGAAGTTCTATATAATTATTTTCAATATAATATAAAAAAATCATAAAGACTGGAATTTAGAATGAAGTTGGGCTTGTTCGTGCTATATGAAACTGATTCTCCCTCAGCTAAAACTTCTTGATTTTCGATCGTCACTAGCAAAACAGCCACAACTTTTACAGCTTACAATATAATAATTAAATAGCAACCAATTTCTTGATAATTAATATAATATTTTCAGACATATGTTTTTCAGAATAAAATAAGTTCAAACATGAATAAAAACTTGGTCTCCCTTGCAAACTCAAGCTATTAGTGCCTGTCTCTCTAATTCGGGGGGGGGGGGGGACTCAAGTTCCATACCTATAATTGTGATAATCCATCTTCTTAAATATGGGCTTAAATAATAGGGTCAATGAATGAATATTAACCCCCCCTTTTCCCCTTGTTTTGCTCTTTTTCTACATGGTCACAGATATACACTTGTTGGAGTATATATCAATTAGAATTTAGAATAAAGTGTAAGTAGTTAAAATTATGGGACTAAGTTTCAATCAAATCAAAGTTATAAGGAGTGAGTTATAACTCAATCAAAACTATAAAATCAAATGATTTAATCCAAGTCACCCATGCGAGACACACATAATACCATCCCCTAATTATTAACTAATGTCAATACAATATAAAATTCTACTGCTACTTTGATTTATCAATTTCTATAGAAAAATGTGTCGTGGTAGTTTTCAGAGAGAGGCATCTATATATAATATTAGTAAAAAAAAAAGACAAGAAAAGAATCCATGCATGATGAGAAAGAAGGTTCGTTGCTTATGTGAGGAGAGAAAAGAAAAGAACAAAACAAAATAAAATGAGAAAGAAAAGAACTCTTTAGATTATTCTTTTTTTTTTAGTTAAGAACAACTATGAAAATATTACAGGGTTAATTACTTAATTAAAAGATCATGTAATGAGGAAGGAAAAAGATAAAAATTAAAAAGACTATTTTACTCCTAGGGATCAGGATCTCTACTCTAGAAGATTTAAAAAAGCAAAGAAGCTTATGGATGTCTTGCATATAAAATCTTGTTTGCTTGGGATATATGAACAGAGACCAGAGCTATATCCGAAAAACCAAATGCCCCATGCTCTTGATCCATATATTGGTAATTTTCTTGATAGTTTGATGCAAGAATTGGAATTAGGTATGTTAACGAGACGGGGTGAGACGGAATTGGGATGACACTCTTGTCTCATATCCCATACCAAAAAATAATTGGGACTGAAATTTTGTCTTGTGTTATCACGTTCTAAAAGCCATCATGTCCCATTAGGAATCGAGACGGGGTTAGGATGATATTAGGATGTCCAACCATCTAGATAAGGCGGACAATATAAGAGAATGGTCTGAATAATGACATTCACTAAAATATCAAATCACATAACTTATGAAGTTTATAAAACTAAAATAACATGAGTACATAAATTACAATAATTTAAAATCAATTGTTAAATTATATCAATCACAACTACAAGTGTACATAAATTATAATACATTGTGACAACAATTACAAGTGATCTCTAAGTTATAAGAGTAACGGCAACAGATAAGCTAAGCACAATATCAAGTCATTATTCTTTTTCTTTAGTTAAGATATTTGAAGCTAATAACTCTTTTAAAAATAAAGTAAGAAATACGATATAAATAAAAATTATTAAATAGATATATATAATAATAAATTGTATGAATATAATTAATATATTGTTAGAAAAGAGATTACCTTTAAAATCAAAGAAAAGAGATTACCTTGTATTGCTTGCTCTGTGTCATTAAAATTATCAGTATCAAGAACTTTTAGTTTTAAATATATATATATATATATATATATAATATTCAAGATGGGATGGGTCATCTTAAAGGTAATCTCATGTCCCATCTCATCCTGAATTCCTTTTTAGTCCTATTTTATAAAGTTTCGTCCCAATTATTTTGGACTAGAAAGACCCATCCTAATATAATCAGGACGTAACCAGGCACAATGGGATGAGTACAAGTAAGGAGTGAGCATTCATAAGGCCGTGTCCTTCTTATCATTTGTAGCCTTTATAAGTATTTCCTTATATGTTTTATTAACACGTTTAATAATTATTTTCACTATTTCAATATGTCCATACCTGGCTGCTCTATGAAGGATGGTTTCATCCTTGGCATTGGCCTTCATCAAAAGTGCCAGACACATCTAGAATCTCATTCACAAATGCCTTCAATACCTCATAACACATCAAGTGAATATGAAGGATTGTGTTTTTATTTGGAGTTAGCATGGATTCAATTTGGTCAGACTTTCCCTTAAACACATCAATTTCACCAGCCACAACAGCTCTATAGAATCGAAGTTCCATACCTGTAATTGTGATAGTTCTATAATCATTGTGCACAGAAACAGTTTCCATTGAAGTGATCAGTTGGGAGGTTTCCGACATGCTGAAAACCAAAAAAACCAGAATTTAAAATTGTTTGGACCACCAAAATTTACAATGAACTGGGACTCCTTCTAGCTAGTGAAAATTATTCTCATTCAGTCAAAATCTGAATTTTCAATTGTCACCACCAGAACATTATAGCCATACATTGCTAATGTAGTTTACAATAGCACCCAAATTCTTGATAATGTAGTTTTCATTTGTTTTTCCATTTTTAACAAAAAAGTTCAAACAAGAACAGAAGTACGAAAAATTGAATAACGAAAAGTAGTAGTCCAACTCTTTCACCAAATTTTAGCACGAGATTTTTTAATAATGAAAAATTCACATGAATAAAATTTCAATATTTTATAAAATCATCACTAACTAAAAAAATTAAAAAAAATTACAAGTATATCAAGATTTGATTGGAGAACTGGACCAAATGGATATAACATGAAAAGTAAAAGTGAAGGTAAAATATATAAACACAAAGTTAATAAGACAACAAAGAAAGAGATCAAATGGAGTGTGGGACGAACAGCAAAATCTAGTGGTTGCACCTTGAAAGTTGTCTTGTCGCCAACACAATTATTGAATATTAAGAAACTTAAATTTTTGGAAAATTAAATGATGGGATACTCTAATTTTGCCAAATTTTAAAGTCAGCTGACATACTTCAAAAGTTTTAATCAACGCCCATATATTTTCCCTGTTAAATCCATTGCTCTCTGGATTTAGTCACTTAAGGTGCTTTTAGACTTTTGTTAACTGCATCTATTGCACGATGCATGAATATTTTAATAAATTAACTCTAAAAACATTTATACTTGATTTTTAAAAATTAATAAATGAATATCTAAATTCTATTAATCAATAAGAGACTAATAAAAAAATTGAAAATTTATGGGCCTCTTTGAAACTATTTTTATATTATTGTTCTAAGAATTGGTGTTTTATAGAATATGTTTTAAAAAAAAATACTAAAAATAGGTATGCTTTCTCATTCTCTCTTGTTCTCCATAACAATAATCCCAAAACACTTAAAAGATGTTTTTATTTTTTGTTCTTCAAAATAATATTTTATTTTTTGTTCTCTAAAATAATATTTTTTTTTTTATTTTTCAAAACACTTTTTAAAAATACATTACCAAAATATATTATTTTGCAAATGTTCTCAAAACAAGTAGACAAACAAGCCTTATATTTTTTGTTTTCAGTAACTTGACCACGCAGTATAAGTTACTCGCTTTTTTTTAAAACAAAATTTTTTCCCCTCAAACTTGTTAAACCCTTGACCTATATATGCACGGGTTGACTTCTTATTCAACTACCATCTCCTTTGAGACATTCGGTGGGTTTAACATGTACAGTAAATTTGGTTTGATGCATAGCATTTTATATCATGTTTGGATTAATAGATTTAAAATATATATTTAAAATGATCATATTTAAAATTTTATATTCAAATTTTCATGTATTTAACAAATTTTGTGTTCAAATTTTCATGTATTTAAAATTTTTTTGCTTGAATAGTGTAAAAAATTCAACGAGATTCAAAGTGAACACAAACTATTGAGAGTGATGATTTTATATCTATTCTTCAATTGATGAGGTCAAGGGCAAGAATGAGAGACGAAAGAAGGTAAGAATGAAAGAGACAACAACAATATAAAAATACAAAGAAAACAACAAATTAGAATAGTTGAAATTTTAAATAATTAGGATATATAAAAAATAAAAGAATTTCAAATCCATATATATATATATATATATTAAAATGAGAGATTTATCCTAAATTCAAAATCGAAACACACCATTAATAATGTTTTCCACACTCTCCCAACAACTTCCAAATCAATTTTTTTTTACCTTAATGTCACTACCAGAGCAGTCACAGCTTTTACAACTTGTATCCAGCGATTTTTTAAAATGCTTAGTTTTCACCTATGTTTTCGAATATGTAAAAGAGGTTCAAATGAAAACAAAAGTAAGAGTAAGTGAACAAATACCACTACAAAAATAACATATATGGAAATACGCCTATGGAAATGCTTATGGCAAAAGCGCCCTAAAAAAGTGGAGTAGAACATACCAGAGCACTTATTTTATAATATTCATACACTATATCATTGTTGTGGTGGTTGTGTTTTGTCTTAGTGATAACAAATATATTTGACAATCATTATGTACTATATCATTATGTTTCTAATTTATTTGACAAATTATTTTGTTATGAATTTTTTTTACAGTGATAACACTATCAAATTTGTGGGTTTTATGAAATTAATTGTTTCTAGATTTAATTAGAGGATATGGAGTGAGAAGAAGGGATTTTTATTTTTTTAAAAAATACATATGGGAGGGCTTCACATCATAAGCGCTCCTGTAGATAACTCCAAACGGAGCAGTTGCAAGCAAACGCTCCCCTGTGCATATGGGAGCGTAGGCTATGGGAGTGCTCTCATAGGCCTAAGATAAGAGCTGCCATAAGCATTTTTTGTTATAGTGAGAGATACAAGGCATTATTATTATAAGCAAATCGGCATAGCAAGATAGGTAACTAACTCAAATCTCGCAAAAGTAAGTGAATACGAATGAATGAAGAGAAACAGGGCATATATTAAACAAGTATGATGTTTCTTATTTGTGTGAAAATTATGCAAAAGTACCTTAAAGTTAGCCGTTTGCCGAGCACTATGAAAGAACACCTCTTCGATGCTGCTATTACTTTGTCTTCCCCACAAAAATTTTCTGCAGTAATTATTTGAGCAAGAGAAGGGAAAGTTGAATAAAAAACGTAGTGGATGTCCACAATAGGATAGGAAGAAAAAAGGTGGCTAATGCAATTAAATATTGTAAGCCATTATTTAATGCATGCAACTAATAAATGCCGTATTTAAGAGAGAAGACGGCTTTATTTTTAACGACAGTACAAATGCAGCAGTGAAATTGTTGTAATACTAAATTAAATTAACAGATAGTTGTTAATACATAAGATTTCGAAT
Source organism: Prosopis cineraria (assembly GCF_029017545.1). Taxonomy (NCBI): domain Eukaryota; kingdom Viridiplantae; phylum Streptophyta; class Magnoliopsida; order Fabales; family Fabaceae; genus Prosopis; species Prosopis cineraria. The sequence goes on from NW_026555341.1 coordinate 28,401,997, forward strand.
TCAAGCCTGACTAAATATAAAAAATATTTGGTAAAAGTGCTATCTTAAATCGGGCCAAACAAATAATGTTCAATCTGCAATTAGATATCATATTTTACATAAAAAAAAGACCCAATTAAAAATTTTGTCATGAAAATATAGTTCTGGTAACTGATTTGTTGATTTATGATCTTAATATAGTGAACTATTTTATTTTAAGTAATAAATTGATTTAAAAAGTATATCTGTGATATCATATCTAAAATCGATCTCTCACACAAATGCCTATACCTCCCTTACGTGCCAGTGTTAAGTAAATATGAAGGATTGTATTTTTATTGGTGTTAGCATGGGATGGACCCAATTTGTTAATTCTTTTCCCTGCATGTAAATTTATAGTCCTTGCATGTGTTTTTTTTTCAAAGAAAAGAAGTTCAAACGAGAACAGAAGTAAGAACAAGTAAACGGAACGGAGAGAAATAAGAGATTCTTGTAAGCAAATATCAACACAGAACACATGAAATTAACTCAAACCTTAAGAAAAGGAAGCATCAAGACACTGATATTTCTTATTTGAGTGCATATTACCTATAAGTACCTTAAAGATAGCCGTTTGCTGAGCGCTGTCAGAAAGAGCAATCTTTGCTGCTACTTCCTCTCTACTTCGACTTCAGAAAATTTCTCCGCAGTAGCTTGAGAGAGGGATTGTCAAATGAAAAAGATCAAGATTATATAGAGGATGAGTCCTATCGTAAAATGAGTGTGCAGTGTCTGAGGCAATTTTTGAATTTAAGCAACTGACAAATGTCCTTGAAAAGTAATTTGCCGCTCCTTCCTCTGCTATAGACAAATTTGTCACGGTAGTTTCAGAGAGGGATATATATATATATATATATATATATATAAAAGAATGAAAAACAAAATAAAAACGAAGATTTTTGCTCATGTGAGGAGAAAAGTGAGGAATAAAGAGAGATGATAGAGTGAGAAAAAGAACGTGAAATCGGAGCGGTGAATGATTTTCTCTCTCTGTTTTCTGTTTTTTTTTTTTTTTTGCCAAAAGAGTGTTGAATGATTTGACAAATAACGGGAGCCCAAAAGAAGAAAACAGTACATATATTAATATATAAAATACGACAACCATAAGAAAAAAACAAATTGCTTTGTTTATAAACTATAAAGCGACAAGAATTTTCTTGATCTTTTTATGTAATTATTAAGGTTTTTTGTTATTTTTTGATTAAATAATAGTTAAATTTAACTTTTGTTATTAAAATTAGTCAGGTTACACCGTTTCAAAAGTTGAGAGAGAACATTGTATAAAAATTGAGTTTAAAGTCCCAAATATTCTAGACTTATAATTTAATGGCTAATTTTGCTGTTTTAATTTTAAAATACTTTACTTTTTTTACGGTGAAAGAACAAATTGGTGCATGAACTATAGGTCCTAGAATGTCTAAGATCCTAAACATTTTTAGTGTAATAGTCCTCATCAACTTTTAAAAACGGTGCAATTTGGCCTTATCATTAGCAAAAATTAATTTGACTACTGTTGGTTAACTAGAAAATGATAAAAAAAGTCTCAAAATTATAGAAAAGGACAAAAATCACAGTAAAAGGATCCAAAAATATAGAAAAGTATCAATAGGTTTTTATTGGTCATTTTTTATAATTTTTGATGTCATTTTCTATTTAACTAATGATCAAAGTCAACTTTTGTTAATGGTAATGACTAGATTACACCATTTTAAAATTTGAATAGAACATTATACTAAAAATAAGATTAGGATCTTAGATATTCATGTACCTATTATTTATGAGTCAATTTGCTCTTTTATCTTTTTTTTAAAATAAAAGTGCATTTTTGCCCATGAAGTATTATCTAAGAAACACTTAACACCCAAAACTATCATGCATAGCATTTTTTTCCCTAAAGTAAATAAAACATAACATTCTTCCTCCTAATGTTAAAAACTCAAAACGTCCGTTAGATAGTCAAATTATCTTCTCTCACATCATATTTATGGTCCAACGTCTATTATTAATGTCAGAGTAAAATACTATGTTTAATTACTCAAGGGCAAAAGTACTACACCAAATAATTTAGAGTATTGGGTGCTTTTTGGAGAATTAATGCTTCAAGAAAAAAATGCACCTTTATGGCAAAATAAATATTTAAAATTTATGCTAGGAAAATCAATGGGCCGGTTTGTAAAAGGAATTTGGAGAGACGAGGTTGACAATATTATATAACTTATAATATATATATATATATATATATTAATACTATAACTTATTTATTCAATAACCAATTAATTGTCGCCTGCCCCTCCCTCTTTTTGTCAATTGATTTTACAGTAAGTAATGAGATTTAACTTTTTTTAAAAAAAGTATTGATACTTATCATGAACTAATTATACACAAACTTCATTTTTGATTTTGCTTAATTTAATCCAAAGTTTAATGATCAATTTTAACTCTTTTTTGTACTAATCACCATGAAAATGAAATACTTTTAAACCTTACTACTTGTAACAACCCGTGTGCTTGTGGTAACGCGGCGAATAGCTCCCATTTAACAATAAGGATAATATTGGTCAAATATTTTTAATTTTAAGGGGAAGATTATACCAAAATTGATTATAAGACAGTGGGTACTCCTGAGAATTAGTTTGATGGCCAAATAACTTTTAACCCAAAAATAAAGAAATTTTAAAAAATGAAGAAAATTAATTATTTAATCTTTTATACTTTTGACTCATTGTAACATAATATATGTATTTTAACTCAGTTGGCACAACCTAGTATATAGTTTTAGCCATTTAAAACATTAGTCTCTAATATTTAATAATAACTTTATTATTTATAATTTTGCTTTATAAAATGTGGGAACCAACATTTTAAATAGATAAAACTATAGGGTTTGAAATGCAAAAATCCAAGTTTGGAGATTGACTTAAAATTATTAGAATTGAATTGTACTGATCGATTCAAAGTTTAAGGACTAAGCTTTAAGTGAGTCAAAACTATAGTCACTGATAAATAGCAATTTTATATATTTTTATCCTTTTAATTTAGACTTTTAAATATTTATTTGAGGCTAATTGAGTTTAATTAGATATTATTTGATTTTATTAGCTAATATTCAGTTTTGGGATTTTAACTAACTAAATATTTAATTTTAAAATATAAATAATATTTTTGCACAGGTGCTATTTAATTTTATTTTATTTGTGCAGATTTTTTAGATTCAATTTAGAAGATATTGATAAAGACTATTTGGATGTCAAGAATTTAGGCATGCTTGGAGATCAAATCAAGAATTAAATCTTTAAAATTTTGTTTAAATTTATTTTGGGTTATTTAATGTAGTTTTTAATTAGGGTTATTTAGGATAGTTTAGTTTTTTTATTAAAATATTAGTTTTTATTTTAATGATGAGACGACTTTGACGGCATGCACAAAATGATATAGAATTGAATTGAAGAAGGGAGGCACGCATCACCTTATATATATAAAGGAGTGAACGACGGAGGCATCACGAAAAAAAGGGACTTCCTCTGGTAGTAGCAGCAATCGCAGTTCATCTTTTTCTTCAACTCCTTCAGTGATGGCTTGTCAATTTCTCATCTCATGTTGCTTGATTTTTAGTTTTATGGATAGTTAAATTTTTTAGTGTCATCAATCATAAACTATAATCCTAAATTTTAATCAGAGTCCTTAATATTTAGGAAAGATTTTATTCTAGCTTTATTTTAATTTACTCTTCTTCTTTCTACATCTAAATTTTATGCTTTAATTGCTATTGCTGATTAGAGTAGCTTTACTGCATAATTTTTGAATTATAAATTTTATCTGAGGTTTTACTTGCTATAATCGATCGATATAGCAACTTAAGAGTAATTTGGCCTGACTTGAGTGATTACTCATGCTTGTTTTTGGTATGGTTATAAAACAATTATTAGGTTGTGGGTTAAGGGAGATTTCAATTAATCTATAACTTAACTTCTTGTTTAATTCTTGAATGATAATTTGAGAAAATATAATGAAACCAGAATAATAAAGTTAAATAAAATTAATTTAATTTGTAGACAAGGAAGATTAAGTTTAGGTGATTGGATTGTGATTGATTGCACTGCTTGTGCTTGATAATTTTTATAGTTGAATTTCCTCTATTTATTTATTCTAATTTAATTTTTAATTTCATCATAAAAAACCCCCTATTATTTACCTTTTCATAACCATAATTCAAATAGTTACTCTATCAACTTTTAGAGAGACGATCTAGGTTGAGTTTTACTACAAAATCTAATTTTTATTAATTTTAGTGTTATTCAACAGTAGTGTCAGTCACCAATAATTTTCCTTAAAACACATGCATTTATTTACTACTCGAGGCAATGAAAGAGAGCAGCATTCAAGCTTCAAAGCTAGGCAACTGTGTCATTCGTTATCATGGCAATTCTGAAATATAAGTTATCATCAACACAATCTGATATTCATTTTAGGTAAACTGAATGAGTAAATTTGGTTAAAAGATAAGAAATTTTAAAATTAATTTCTGAAAATTCAACAACTACTGATAGCCAACAGGGATCAGAAATATTATAAACCAAGCAAATTGAAATAATATAATTATGTGAGGAAGTACACTAACAGAGAATGAAGTGTTTAAATTTTCTAGTCAATGATGACATATACATGCTGGAGTATAAATGAAGTGGAAGCATTATAAGAGAAAATGCAAAGACATAAAAAAGAGATGAAAAATTCTTTAAATGTTTTTGGGACACCACTCTCATACGCTGTCCAACAATTGTATGTCTTCCCCACTAAGGACATACCTTCAAGATGAAATGGCAAATCTTCAAGTCTAAGTTCAACAAGCCAGCACCTCCTGTATTCCATGTACAACAAATAAAAGAGAAACTAAAGATAAAGAAAAAAGACAGTGCAATAAAAAGAGAGACAACAACAAGAACTTTGGAAGGACCCAAGGTTGCTTAATTATGTGCCTATTTCTTGTTCTCATCCACGGCTGAATCACATCTTGTGTTGATTCTTCTTTTTAGCATCCTTATTTATGACTCACCCACAACCTTGCTCCATTTTTGTACTATTGAAGTTTTTGCAAGGAAAAATCCTACAACATGTAATAGGTAAAATGAATCCCCTAGTAATTATTTAATAATGAGCTGTATACATTGTATAAAGAATCCTACAACATGTAATAGGTAAAATGAATCACCTAGTAATTATTTAATAACGAGCTATATACATTGTATGATCAATGAATTCACATATATTATATTGTGTTTATTGATTATTTTTATGTTGGTAAATGTGTTCATTGATATTTAGTAAGTAGCTACATGTCACTTCTAGTTAGTTGTTACCTCGTGTTGTGAAGTTGAAGGTACAGTATCATAGGCAACATCAAGGACAGTTTGATTGTTTTTATTGAATGCTACCGTGTCCACTCTTGGGTGTCATAAAAAAATGCCTTGAAGTAAGGGGGATGAGTTAGAAAAAAATTAATATTAGCTTTATGTCTGACTAAATTTCATTTTTCATTTTAAGAGAATACTGGCATGAGAACAATAACTTTTTAATATATTTAAGAAATAACGAAAAACTCTTTGCTACTAAAATTTGGTGCGATGATTATAAACAATACAAAAGAAAATAAGAAAGAAGATTTGTTGCTTATTTGAGGAGACAAGTGACGGGATAAAGATAAGATAGTAGAGTGAAAGGAAGATGAAGTTGAAATGAGAACGGCATGAAAAGAGAGACAATATAAGAGGTTAAAGAAGTAAAGAAAGATAAATAAAAGAAAAAGTAATTATTAACTACTTTCCCACACAAGAAGAAATAGAAAACAATGGAAACAAAAAATCTATAATTTAAAAGAAACAACAAATCTAGACAGATTCTTGAATTGAAGATTTGTGTGAAGGTTCACTCAGTGCACAAGATTTGCTTTAAAAAGGGGGGGTGTTAGCAATTCTAGAAAAGAATCAAACATCAAACAGTGTAAATAGAAAGAAACAAGTCCATTGCTTGATCATTTGAGAAGACAAGTAACGGTTGAGATAGGGGAGAGACAAAAGAGAGTAAGTAACACTTGAAACTAAAGCTGTGGTGAGTTCAAAATTCCTAAAACAATAAGGTGGCGTTTGGATTTTATAGATTTGGATTTGAATTTTATATTTGAACTTCCACATTTAAAATCTATGCATTTACAATTATTTGTCTGGGTAATTTAAGTTTTTTGTGTTTCCAAATAAGGAATTTAATTTGGACCAAATCCAAATCATCATTATTAATCCAAACTCACAATAAGAGTTTAAGAATATGGCTGTATGGTATGGTGGAATTGGAGGGAGAGAGAAGTGGATGTGGAACTAAGACTATTATATGTTCGGTAGCATAGTATAGGCTTCCTTGTGGAGGTGACTCATTGCTCCCCAAGTGCATGGGATTAAAGTAGTTATAAATTTTAGGGTATTCTAGGAGTCAAACTCACAAGAAGATAGTGATTTCTATTATTTATAAAAACAAATTAATAATAGTTTTGAAAAATATTTAATAACTAATTTAAATAACGTAAATTGTTAAAAGAGCTAAAATGAGGGTGAATTGGTCTAATAAATTTTTTGCCAAATAAACATTTAATTAAAGAGATAGAGAAAGAATAGCATCACCATAAGTGCTAAAGTGAAGAGAGAAGAAAATCACGATAGAGATTTATCTTAGTTAGGCCAACCACTTGCCTACATCCAATTCCCAAGCTTATCCATTGAAAATTTTTTTATTATAAACTCTAAGATTGATTTGAGCTCTTGGATGACCGAATACAACCCAAAATATGCATGTTTAAAAGCAAACGGTGAATGATTTGAGAAATAATAGGAACCCAAAGAAGAAAATAGTACATATATTAATAGATAAAATGCAACAACCATAAGAAAAAATTTGCTTTGGTTATAAACTATAAACGGCGAAGAATTTTCTTGATCCTTTTTTGTAATTATTGAGGTCTTTTTTTATTATTTTTCATTAACTAATGGTCAAATTTAACTTTGTTAACAGCAGGTGTTAGGTGCACCATTTTCAAAAGTTGAAGAAAAATATTGTGCAAAAAATAAGTTTAGAGTCCCAAATATTTTAGACTTATAGTTTAGGGTCCAATTTGCTTTTTTACCTTAATTTTAAAATACATTACTTTTTTAAGGGTAAAAGAACAAATTGGTGCCTAAACTACAGATCCTGAAATGTATGAAATTATAAACTCATTTTTAATGCAATGTTTTCTATTAACTTTTGAAAATGATACAATCTAACCCTATCATTAATAAAAATTAATTTTGATTATTAGTTAACTAAAAATGATAAAATATTTTAAAATTATATAAAAGGATAAAAATCACACTAAAAGAATCCAAACATTATATAAAAGAACTAAAAAGATTTTTTATTGGTCAAAGTTAATTTTTGTTAACAGTAGTTTTATTAGATTACACCATTTTTATAAGTTAAAGAGAACATTGCACCAAAAATAAGTTAAGGTCTCAGATACTCTTTTACTTATAATTTATGAACCAATTTGCTTTTTTCCTTTTTTAAAAAATAAATATTTAAAATTTATACAAGGAAAATCAATGGGCCGGTTTGTAAAGGAATTTGGAGATAGGGGGTTGACAATATTATATAACTTATATATTCAATAACCAATTAATTGTTGGCCTGCCCCTCCCCCTTTTTGTCGATTGATTTTACAGTAGATAATGAGATTCAACTTTTTTAAAAAGAAAAATATTGATACTTTATCATGAAAGAATGACACCACAAACTTCATTTTTTATTTTGCTCAATTTAATCCAAAGTTTAATGATAAATTTTAACTCTATTTTGTACTAGTCATCATGAAAATGATATATTTTAAAGCTTTACTACTTGTGACGATCCATGCGCTTGCAATAACGTTTGGCAGTGAATAGCTCCCATTTAACAACAAGGATAATATTCGTCTGGTATTTTTAATTTAAGTGGAAGATTATACCAAAAGTGAGTATAAGACATTGGGTACTCTTGAGAGTATAATTCGAGGGCAAAATGACATTTAACCCGAGAATAAAAGAAATTTTAAAATATGAAGAAAATTAATTATTTAGTCTTTATATACTTTTGACTCACTATATTTTAATATCTATATTTTGACTCAATTGTAACTCATTATATAGACTTTAACTCATTGCACAATCAAGTATATAGTTTTAGCCATTTAAAATATTAGTCTCTAATATTTAATAATAACTTTATTCTTTATAATTTTAGTTTATAAAATGTGAGGACCAACATTTTAAATAGATAAAATTATAGAGTCTGAATTATAAGAATCAAAGTTTAGAGACTAAATTAAAACTATAGAAATTGAATTGTATTGATCGAGTTAAAGTTTAGAAACTGAGCTTGAAGTGAGTCAAAACGATAATCACCAATAATTTTTCTTAAAACACATGCATATATTTACTACCCAAGGTAGTGAAAGAGAGCAGCATTCAAGCTTAAAAGCTAGGCAACTGTGTCATTGATTATCATGGCAATTCAGAAATATAAGTTATCATAAACACAATCTGATATTCATTTTAGGTAAACCCAATGAGTAAATTTGGTTGAAAGATAAGAAAGTTTAAAATTAATCTCAGAAAATTCAACAACTACTACTAGCCAACAGGGATCAGAAATATTATAAACCAAACAAGTTGAAATAATATAATTATGTGAGGAAGTACCCTGACAGAGAATGAAGTGTTGAAATTTTCTAGTCAATGATGACATACACATGCTGGAGTATAAATGAAGTGGAAATTATAAGAGAAAATGCAAAGACATGAAAACAAGATAAAAATTCTTTAAAATATTTTTGGGACCTCTCAACGCTATCCAACAATTGTATGTCTTCCCCACTAAGGACAGAATCTTCAGGAGAAAATGGCAAATCTTCAAGTCTAAGTTCAACAAGCCTGTGCCTCCTGTATTCCATGTAAAACAAATGAAAGAGAAAAGTAAAGATAAAGAAAAAGAAAAAAGACAGTGCAATAAGAAGAGAGACAACAAGGACTTTGGAAGAACCCAAGATTGCTTATGTTCCACGTTCTCATCCACTGTTGAATCACGTCCTGTGTTGATTCTTCTTTTTAGCATCCTTACTTATGACTCGCCCACCAAACCTTGCTCCATTTTTGTACTATTTAAGTTTTTGCAAGGAAAAATCCTACAACATGCAATAGGTAAAATGAATCCCCTGGTAATTATTTAATAAAGAGCTATATTCATTGTAAAATCAAATAATTCATATATATTATATTGTGTTTATTGATTTTTTTTTTGGTAAATGTGTTTATTGATAATTACTACTATTTCCCTCCTTATATATAAGAAGTATTCTAAAACTTTTTTTGTCCCTAAATGTAAGGGGTTATTAGCATATTTTTTTAATAAATGGACCATTATACTCTTATTAAATTGAAAAGAGAAAAGGATAAGTACTTTAATTAATTTACTTTCAAAAAAGAAATTCATTTTTTATTTATAATAATTAAGGGCAAAATTGAAATGTTGCTGTACTTTTAATTAGATAACTAACTTTTATTAATTTGCATGATTCAGTTAAAATATCTTATATATAAGAACAGAGGGAGTAAGTTGCTACATGTCACTTCTAGTTAGTTGTTACATCGTGTTGTGAAGTTGAAGGCACAGTATCATGGGCTACATCACTAACAGTTTGATTGTTTTTGTTGAATGCTATCGTGTCCGCTCTTGGGTGTCATAAAAAAATGCCTTGAAGTAAGTGGGAGGGAGTTAGAAAAAATTAATATTCGCTTTATGTCTAACTAAATTTTATTTGTCATTTTAAGAGAATGCCAGAATGAGAACAACATCTATTTAATATATTTGAGAAATAACGAAAAAACTCTTTGCTACTAAAAATCGGTGCGATGATTATATACAAAATAAAATAAGAAAGAAGGTCTGTTGCTTATTTGAGGAGAAAAGTGACGGGATAAAGATAGATAGTAGAGTAAAAGAAATATGAAGTTGAAATGAGAATGGTGAATTATGAAAAGAGAGACAAGTAAAGGAGTAAAGAAAGAGATATAAAAGAAAAAGTAATTATTTTTCCCACAAAAGAAGAAATAGAGAACAATGGAAACAAAAAATCTAGAATTTAAAAGAAAACAACAAATCTAGAAAGATTCTTGAATTGAAGATTTGTGTGAAGGTTCACTCAGCGCACAAGATTTGCTTTAAAAAAGTGGGGGACTGTTAGCAATTCTAGAAAAGAATCAAACAACAAACAGTATAAATAAAAGAAAACAAGTCCCTTGCTTGATCATTTGAGAAAACAAGTAATGGTTGGGATATCGGAGAGACAAAAGAAAGTAAGTAGAACTTGAAACTAAAGCCGTGGTGAGTTCAAAATTCCTAAAACAATAAGGTGGCATTTGGATTTTATAGATTTGGATTTGAATTTTATATTTGAACTTTCACATTTAAAATCAATGCATTTAAAATTATTTGTCTGGGTAATCTAAGTTTTGTGTATCCAAATAAGGAATTTGGTTCAAATTCAAATCATCATTATTAATCCAAACTCACAATAAAAGTATTTAAGAATATGGCTGTATGGTATGATGGAATTGGAGGGAGAGAGAAGTGGATGTGGAACTAAGACTTTTATATGTTTGGTAGCATATTATAGGCTTCCTTGTGGAGGTGACTCATCGCTCCCTCAACTGCACGGGATCGATATATTTATAAATTTCAGAGTATTTTAGGAGTCAAACCCACAAGATAGCGATTTTTATTATTTATAAAATTAAAAAAACTAATAAGAATTTTGAAAAATATTTAATAAATAATTTAAATAAAGCAAAGTGTAAAAATGCCTAAAGGAGGGTGAATTGGACCAATAAAATTTTTGCCAAATAAACACTTTATTAAAGAGATAGAGAAGGAATAGTAACACCGCAAGTGCTAAAGTGAAAAGAGGAGAAAATCACAACGGAAATTTATCTTGGTTAGGCCAACTACTTGCCTACATCCAATTTCCAAGCTTACCCTTGGAATTTTTTACTATAAATTCTAAGATTGATCTGAATTTTTGGATGACTTAATACAACCCAAAATATGTATGTCCGAAATACTCCTTCTTTCAAAGGTAATGTATCACCCACTTGAGTTTCTTGAACTCAAAATACTTAATTGTTCTAAATATGTGAAAATAGGGTAGATCACAAAGTGATCAAAATCTCAAGTAACTGATCTCTATAGAGTATATATATAAACAATGAATCTCTCAACAAATTGAATACAAGTGCAGAAGAGTAGTTGCAAATATTAATGAATCAATGAGCACAATAACTTCTCTACTTTAGTTTTCATAAATGAGTCCTTTTATTGAGTTTTTGTTCCATATATCCGTTAGACTCGTAAATGTGTCCGTTAAGAGTTGTTTCTCGTTAATTCAAATGTTGGATGCTTTTCCCCTTGCTTTTCTTCATGATGATGCTAAGTTTCCCAAAAATATGAAGGAAATAAGTTTTTCCGATTGGGTAAGGTGTTTTGGGCTTAAAGTAACAACACATAATGCCTACCATTGTTGCCATTAAAGTTACAAACTTTGAAGATTTGATGAACTTCAAAAATTTGAAGTTTTAGACAAATATGGATTAAAGAAATAAAAAGTTGTTAAGACTTAATCCATTGATTAGGACATGTTAATATGAAGATAAATGAGTTTAGATAGGATAACGAGTAATTTCATATTAAATTAAAAAATTTAATTATATGCTTAAATAAACCTCGAATTTGGACAAGTAGAGAAACTTTGAAGTTTTTATGAAACTTCAAAGATTAGAGTATATAAATGAAAGACAATGAAGCTTAGAATAAAATACTTCAAAGATTGGAAATTCATGCCACGAACATCGTGCATGATCTTTGAAGAAACTTCAGAGACATGAAGTTAAGATCCTGCAGAATTTTTAAAGTTCTTAATTCATGCCACGAACATCGTGCATGATCTTTGAAGAAACTTTAGAGACATGAAGTTAAGATCCTGCAGAATCTTCAAAGTTCAAACTTTGAAGATTAGTTTTAACGTTCAAAATGTAAACAAGAGAGCATAAGGGAAATTCTTTGAAGATTTGAAGATCTTGAAAAGATTTGAGAACAGAAACTTCGAAGATTTAATTCACAAGATTTGAGACTCAAGAAGAGGAACATAAACTTAGAAGATTTATAGAACTTCAAAACTATACAAACTATGAAGTTTTTAAACAAGAGAGGCACCACGAATTTCTAAATCATTCCTAATTTAGTTATCAATATTTATCTCTTTAAGTTTAGGCAAGTTTTTTATCTTTCAATTCATCAAATACCCACATTATATAGCAATCATCTATATAAAAAAAACAATTAAATCAAGAGAAATAAATATAAAAGCAAACATCTAAATTTTATAAACAAAATCCTACGTTCAACAGGAAAATAATCAAAACCAAATAAAAAAATAAAATTCATCCAAACCATCAGGCCACTCCTTATCTTGATTGAAAGTTTAACAAAAGCTCATAAAGTTAAAACTATAATCTCAGATAAAAGACATAATATCTAAAGAAAATGAAAAGAGAGAAAGCTCCTAGTGTGGAAGAACTCCTTTGAACTCCATAATATGCCTTTTAGCCTTTAGATATAATATTGGACGTGTTGAAAAGCTTTTGGGAGGTTTATTTATGATAAATCCATCCTCCTTAAACCTAGAATCCATTCAGATCTTGTCTTATCTTATCTGATATATTAATATTTGATTTAAAATATGTTAAATATTAATTTTTGCCAAGTTACGTCCACCCACGATCAAAGGAAGTTGTCTACGAGCAAATGAAATGTGCACAACATGAAATGTTCACAACTGAAGCCTTATGTAGTGAAAATAAGATTTTGCACTAGTATTATCCGCGAGCGGATGTGGCTTTTTGGCCTAATTCCATGGTCGTTGACTCTAGGCATTGTGTTTTAAGCCCTTTTTCATACTATTTCATCAACTCCTTTTCCTAAAAATATATCAAAATTTCCAAGTCAGGTAGTTTATCTAATTTTGTTGTTAATTCATACATTAATTAGTCAATGTAAAAGCAAAAATTATGTATAAATCTATGTAAAATACCACATATCAATGACTTCCATAAAAATTAATGGAACTAGGTTTGTAACATCCCAAAAAATTTAACTTATTATGTTTAACCAACATAAATAGGGGTAAAATGATAAATTAATAGTCAATTAAGGTAGAAATTAAAATGATCAAGGGATGACATATGGGCATATCATATCCATTGGTAGGCTAAGAAGAGTTTCAGGCCACTTGAGCTAAAATGGAGTGAACAAAGCTAAGATTCAGCCTACTACGTCATATGTTGGGGCACATGACACCTTCCGTTAGGATGGATGGTCGATTTCATACTTAAACAACTTGTGCAAGACAACTCGGAAAGAAAGAATAAAAGAGTGGGAAGTGAGAACTTGTTGTGGCTTTACTAGGATATGATATTTCTGTCTATCAGGAGATATTGGAAGCCTGAAATCATTTGGCTAAGTCTTCTATCTGGATTCTCAACTCCTCTAGCTAATTTTTTTGGTTGGGTTATTGGGGTTTGAAGAAGGATTTCGAAATGAGGGAGTATAGAACCGATTAATCTAACCTTAAATTGATTATTGAGAGTTCATTTAAGTTCCTAAACCATGGGTATGGATGATATGATAATTTAGGGTTGTAATGTAATGGTGATTTCTAAACAAACTAGTTATTAATTGATGATTTGAGGGCAATGCAAGGTCATTTAATGGGGGATATCTAGATTAATGGGAGTTTAGTTAGCTAGTGGATAGTAAAGATGGATTTAATTGTGACAAATATTTTGGAAATTTTTGTGTAACATTTGTAGTAAATTACTAATTTTGGGGCACAAAAGAGGCTCAAAAGGTTTGAATTTCTCACAGGTATTTGGTAAATCCAAAGGATTAAGATAACTGAAAACCTAAATTCTCTATTATGCTTGGTTTGATTATTTAGTTTGTGAGATTAGTGAACTATAAATGTTATTTTCTTATAGAAATAACATGTTTTGTCCTAGAAAATATGTAAAGTTGGGGTGTTAATAATTTATTTAAGAGTTAAGGGTTATTTTTACTCTCAATTAGACTTGAAGGGTCATTTGAGATTCTAAACTCAACTATTAATCAATTTTGCCCCTTAATATTAAAGATTTCTTTATTTATTACTCTAATGTCAAAAACACTTAACGTCCATTAGTCATTCATTGATCCTACTATTTTCTTTTTAATATTTTTTATTGAATTAAGGGTCATTTTCGCCCCTCAACTTTTATTCAAAGGATCAGTGGATACTATTAACTCAAATATTTTATAATAAAAAATATTAAAAATGAAATGTAAAGTCTATTAATGGTCAACTAAAGGTGAGAAAACGGAAGGATGATAAGGGAGAAAATATTTTAAGTTGAGAGACAGTTTATCCCTACTTAAGTGTAAGGTTCCCATTTACTTTTTAGGTAAAGTTGAAGGACAAAATAACCTTTAACTCTTTATTTAATATGTGGAGAATGATTTATGAAATGATTTTTGAAATTCAGTCATGTGGTACATTGAGAAGTATCCATTTAAATATGAATTTGTATTGACATGATCATATGAGCGTACACGAGTTTACCTTAGGAGATATTTTAAATCTAGTGTACTGCCAACACCATGCGAGATACTTTGTCAGTGACAAAAAAGACTAACATTGTAAACAGTTGAAACTTAATGGGCTTGGAATAATGAATATATATATATATATATATATATAGAGAGAGAGAGAGACTAATATTAAAACACATTAAAAGTACAGGGACTAACAATTGTATTTTTTTTTTTAATTAAAGATCATAAAGCATAGTCCAATTTTTGGACTAATGGGATGATAAGGTCTGGTTTTTGCCTAAAATAAATGGTATGCATGCGTATGTTTGTACAAATTAAATTATTCACATTCACATTTTTTCATTCAATATTATAAAATATTTTTAACTGAATTATACTATGTTAGTTAATTGTTTTTAAATTTACTCATGAAAATCTTAGCTATATAGAGAAAGATTTTTGTCAACTGTGAAGTAAACCCAAACTTAAAAATCCAGCTAGGTTGAAAACAGAGACTTGGGAAAAACAAGCCCAATATTGGTCATAGACCACTCGGTAAATGTGTGCTCTTAAGTCAATTTTTTCATATCTATCATTATATAATAGAGCATCTTAATTAGAAAATTTTATTAATTACACTCTTAATTAAAATATTTTTAGAAAAATTTTAGTAATTACATTTTCAATGACTCAAAATACCTAATATTTTGAATACAATACTTTAAAAAAAATACCTTATACTCCCTCTATTTAAAAATGTAAGACATTTTTAACAAAATCTCACCCTCCAATAAAGTAATTACATACTTTTTAACTAATCCTATCTTTTCATATTTATTCCTATTAAATACCTTATAATAAATATAAAATTATTATCAATAGCAGCACTTTTAAAAAAAATAATGATTACACCTTGAAAGATTAAAAATACTTTACAATTTTAAACATTTAATTTTTTAAAAAAATATGAGGAAGTATATAATAATATTGAAAGGAGGAGTAACACTTGAATGAAATGTGCTAGAAGTCAACATTGCTTCTCTCGATTCCTTACTTTGTGGTTTGTGAATGATGATTCTATTGCACAACACAGGACATGGAATGACTGCTTATCCTAACTAATTAATGCAAGAAAAATTCAAACCTAAATAAATGTCGTTTTGTTACAAAGTCTTCATCCAGTTTTTCAAACTCTGATCTCATGAAGTGCATCGGAACACATGCATTGTAGCAAAATACACCCCATACATCCCAAATTATATAATTAAAATCTCACGTATCAAAATAAATTTCATTAAGTATATTTAACAATCTTATTTTTTAAAAAATAAATATAAACTTTTAAAAATATTTTTTATTTAATATATTAAAAAGAAAGATGGACAAAAAATAAATAGAAAGAGAAAGATATTAGAATAAACTATTTAATGAAATTTTAATTTTTTTTAAAATATCTTATATTTTGAAATGCCAAATCTTTATAAAAAATATCTTATAATTTAAAAAAGAGGTAATAATAAAAAACTTTAAGAATTGACACTTGATTCAAACTCAAGCTCCCTAAATTTAAATTGATTTCGTTTAGGCTTTCGGCATGCCCGTGATTAATTCCTTAAAAAAACATGATATGTTGACGAGAAATTCTTAGATAAATCAAGTTACCATGTTATTCATGATCTATCTAATAAAAATATTATATTTAAATAACATTAAATATAAATTGTGTGCATTGGATTATAGAAAATTGCACCCCCTCCATCCCAACTTATATAATACTTTTGGACAAAATCTCATATATTAATAAACTTCATTAAATATACTTAACAATCTTATTTTTTTAAACAAGAATATAAATTTTAAAAATATTTTTTATTTAATATATTAAAAAGAAAATTGATGAAAATTAAAGAGACAAAGAATAATATTAGAATAAGCTTATTTAATAAAATTTTAATCATCTTAAAATGTCTTATATTTTAAAATATTAATTTTTTTAAAAAAATAACTTATAATTCAAAACAAAGGTAGTAGTAAAGAACTTTAAAAATTGCCACTTTAAATTTAAATTGCTTTAATTTAGGCTTCCGACATGCCCATACGTGTATGTGATTAATTCCGGGAAAAAAAAACATGATATATTGATAAGAAATTCTTATAAGAATTTGGTGTATCATGTCATTCATAATCTATCTAATTAAACCATGATATTTAAATGACATTAAATATAAATAGATTTTGACATTAATAGTAGTAAAAAAAAGATAATAAATTAAATAGACATTTTATTATAAAAATAAAATTATTAAAAATAATAACATAATATTTTATTTGATTGAATTTGTATTTTTTTTTATACAAGAAGGACAAACTAGCCTTCTACAGCACCCATATTATCACAATCATGTGCGAGAATCTTCCGTAATTGCTCGTCAGGTTCAAACACCATATATAATCTAGGCCAGGCGCTCAAAGCAGACTTTGCAAGGCAATCTGCAGCAAGGTTGCTCTGACAAGAGATCTGACAAATGACAGTATCCCAGTCACGGTTGACCATTCTTCGTATTTCCAAAATGAGATTAGCATCCTCATGAGTATCCACGTTACCTCCTTGAACAAGTTGAACAGCTTCCAAACAATCCGACTGAAGCACAACCCTACAATACCCTACATCCTATGTAACCTTAATGTCACGGGCTGAGAGTCTGGCGTAGCACACAGCGCCCGTACGGCGTCCTGGAGGACCCTATAATCCTCAGGACAAGCCTTACCACATACGAATCACACTGGTTTCGCCCTGTCACAGGCTCATCAGGGAGGCGGCACTAACCCCCGACCAGTTGTGCACTCAGTCCGAAGACTGAGGCAGAACGCACCCAATGCCAATGTCGCCCCCTTTACCCATATTGTGCGAGGCTAACCAGTGGATCGTTCATTATATTGGTCTTTACAAGGTCATGGAGATATCATCCGTGACTTTCTCCTACACCCAATCTAGAACGCCCTCGTGCTAGGGGAGAAAGACTCCGCCCAAGGATCGCACGTACAGTACCGCCACAAACACATCAGCTTACCGCTGAATGGCCACCCGAGTCCTGCACTCTTCGGACCCACTCGCACCAGCGAGCCAACAAGAGTGGAGTCAACCACGGCCAACCTTTCCGCCCGAGTCACTATTTTGGACCCACCTACTCGGAGGCCTTTCTGGAGCGATGCCGAGATCGACTAGTCCCAACGTGGGACTCCACAAGCACACGGCAGTAAAGTACGTCCTGCTCTGATACCACTCTGTCACGGGCTGAGAGTCTGGCGCAGCACACGGCGCCCGTGCGGCGTCCTGGAGGACCCCATAATCCTCAGGACAAGCCTTACACATACGAATCTTACTGGTTTCGCCCTGCCATAGGCTCATCAGGGAGGCGGCACTAGCCCCCAACCAGTTGTGTACTTAGCCTAAAGACTGAGGCAGAACGCACCTAATGCCAATGTCGCCCCCTTTACCCATATTGTGCGAGGCTAACCAGTGGATTATTCATTACATTAGTCTCTACACGGTCACGGAGATATCATCCGTGACATTCTCCCACACCCAATCTAGCACGCCCTCGTGCTAGGGGAGAAAGACTCCGCCCAAGGATCTCAAGTACAGTACTGTCACAAACACATCAGCTTACTGCTGAATGGCCACCCGAGTCCTGCACTCTTTGGACCCACTCACACTCGCGAGCCAACAGGAGTGGAGTCGACCACGGCCAACCTTCCCGCCCGAGTCACTATTTTGGACCCACCTACTCGGAGGCCTTTTTGGAGCGATGCCGAGATCGACTAGTCCCAATGTGGGACTCCACAGGCACAAAGAAGTAAAGTACATCCTGCTCTGATACCACTCTATCACGGGTTGAGAGTTTGGTGCAGCACACGGCCCCCATGCGACGTCCTAGAGGACCCCATAATCTTCATGACAAGCCTTACCACATACGAATCTCACTGGTTTCACCCTGCCATGGGCTCATCAGGGAGGCGGCACTAGCCCCTAACCAGTTGTGCACTTAGCCCGAAGACTGAGGCAGAACGCACCCAATGCCAATGTCACCCCCTTTACCCATATTGTGCTAGGCTAACCAGTGGATCGTGCATTACATTAGTCTCTACACGGTCACGGAGATATCATCCGTGACATTCTCCCACACCCAATCTAGTACGCCCTCGTGTTAGGGGAGAAAGACTTCGCCTAAGGATCTCAGGTACAGTACTGTCACAAACACATTAGCTTACTGCTGAATGGCCACCCGAGTCCTGCACTCTTTGGACCCACTCGCACCAGCGAGCCAACAGGAGTGGAGTCGACCACGGCCAACCTTCCCGCCCGAGTCACTATTTTGGACCCACCTACTCGGAGGCCTTTCTGGAGCGATGCCGAGATCGACTAGTCCCAACGTGGGACTCCACAAGCACACGGCAGTAAAGTACGTCCTGCTCTGATACCACTCTGTCACGGGCTGAGAGTCTGGCGCAGCACACGGCGCCCGTGCGGCGTCCTGGAGGACCCCATAATCCTCAGGACAAGCCTTACACATACGAATCTTACTGGTTTCGCCCTGCCATAGGCTCATCAGGGAGGCGGCACTAGCCCCCAACCAGTTGTGTACTTAGCCTAAAGACTGAGGCAGAACGCACCCAATGCCAATGTCGCCCCCTTTACCCATATTGTGCGAGGCTAACCAGCGGATCGTTTATTACATTGGTCTGTCACGGGCTGAGAGTCTGGCGCAGCACACAGCGCCCGTGCGGCGTCTTGGAGGACCCCATATCAAGCCTTACCACATACGAATCTTACTGGTTTCGCCCTGCCATGGGCTCATTAAGGAGGCGGCACTAGCCCCCAACCAGTTGTGCACTTAACCCGAAGACTGAGGCAGAACGCACCCAATGCTAATGTCACCCCCTTTACCTATATTGTGCGAGGCTAACCAGCGGATCGTTCATTATATTGGTTTTTACACGGTCACGGAGATATCATCCGTGACATTAAGGCCTAAAAGGATGACCTATAACTCAGTTTCCATAGTGTGACTCTCATTAAGTGCGGACAAGAAACCCACGAGGAAGTTTCTTGTATTATCCCTTAGCAAGCCCCCATATTTAGATTGACGTGACACGTCCGAATGAGCTCCATCCACGCTAAGAGCAACCTAACTCGGGTTTAGGGGACGCCAATGTTCCACAAGGGCTGAAGACGCTCATCCTTTCCATCTGATGCCTGTAAGCTTGGCCAACAAGTCAGAGAAAGACGTGTAAATACCTTTAGCTCTTGCCATCAGACTTTCATTGAATTGGCTTCGGCCTTCAAAGATGCGCTCGTTACGTCGTCCCCAATATACACCAGTATAACACAAACATAGCATTCCAGTCTGAGGATACATCTACGATGTTATCTTTGAGGTTCCAACTTATCCATTCCTTCAACTCCAACTTGAAAAACTTGTGTCGATGTCGAAGTTGCACTAGGTCAAACCATATCCAACAAACCGCACAGCAATCTCTGAGCATGTGGATTGCATCTTCTTTATACTCAAGGCACCACGAGCAAGCGTCACTCCCACACATTCCTCTCCTCCGACGAGCGATATTAGTGAGTAGGCTGTCCTGATAGGCAAGCCATAGAAAGGTCGTGCATCTCTGTAGAGTTCTCGCTTTCCAAATAGATCTCCAAACCCTGTCTCTGCTATCATTGGCACCCACTAAACTGTTATACGCAAACTTGACTGTCAAAATACCGCTCCAATCCCCTTTCCACCATACATCAGAACCATCATGAAGAACTTCACATCCATTTTGAACGGACTCCCAAGTAGCCTTGATCCCTGCCCAAGTATTTGAGCCGCTGCGTTTAAGATCAATATGAGGTATTAGATCCTGGCCACATTTATATTTTTCCCATACTATCTTCACCCAGAGCGCATCACGCTTTTTCATGAGAGTCCACCCTAACTTCATCATGTACGACTGGTTCTGAAGCGTAGCATGCCTGAGCCCCAACCTGCCATTGGAACATGGATGACACACCTTATCCCAGCTAATAAGGTGAATCTTCTTCTCAGTAGATGAATGACCCCATAAGAAGTTCCTATTGCTCTGGTCAATCTGTTCACAAGTGCTAGTAGGCCAAAAAGCTGTCTGCATAGTGTATCCCAGGATAGCACCAGTGACAGACTCCACCAATGTCAAGCGTCCTGCAAGAGAAAGTGTAATAGCCTTCCAGTTTGATAAGCAAGCCTTTTCCATGTAATTTTCCACTTGCAAGTGAATGAACTGAGGGTGATGCACAGTAGCCATAATTCGAAATTTCTCTTCCTTCCATAAACAACAGATGCCCCCACAGTAACCATTTGCATCTATAAGCTCAAACTTACTGAATCCTAGCTTAGAAGCAATCTTCTTGGCCTTCTCACCACAACAAGTTTCCACTAGAGCTAGAAAGTCAATCTCATAGTTATTCTTCGTCACATGAATAAGATTAGAGAATGTGTAGGAACCTATTCCTCTTAAATTCCATATGAAACAATTCATGGAGAACCTGTATGAGGTTGAGGACAATCATGCTCAATCTGAGCTTCCATATCCATCAAAGATCCTTCGTCTACACTGTTATTTTGGTCTCCATTTTCCAAGAGATTGAGGCCCAACTCATTATTCACTGTCGGCATGCTGATTGACGGCCCAATCATGACATCCTCAAGAACCCCCATCCTCTGAATCACCGACTGCTCTATATGGGCTAAGGGCCCCAAAGTCTTCTCTATCTCCGATAACACTAGTGACTCAGAGATGAACACCGCAAAAGTATAAGATGTTAGGATAGGTTTATGGCCACCTCAAGATTTTGGCCCACAATAATTCCTGCCGAGTATTTCCTTGGTACTCTACCTCTTACGGGTGCCACATTTTCCTTCCCACGTGGTCTGACGCTCTAAAGATTCTTCCTCTTAGATCCTATAGTACCCATTCAAATTTCTATTTTGCTACCTCATCTCCAGCTTTAAAAGGAGTACTATTCGAACGATCCTCCATAATTCTCCCTTTTATCTTATCCTTGATTTGCACCCCCAATTTCTCTGATTCGCCATCCTTTAATATCCTTGGATTAATGCCTAAACCATTATTTAAAGTACTGTGATTTTCCTTAATATCAGAAGTATGAATTCATTTGCATAACTCACGACAGACTAACATCTCAAGCCCGTAGGGGTTGTTCATCGACTGATCACTAACGCTGAAGCTTGCCAGTGCATTCTCGACCACCTTATTACCCACTGGGTTATCCATAGGGCCAGAACGGTCATCACCACTGCCCTCCGACAGCTTGCCCTGTTCATGTGAAAGACATTATGCCTCCTGATTTTTTTAAAGCATACATCTTTGAGGTGTGACTGTATTTCCCACAAAGAAAACAAACAAGATGTAATCCTTCATAAACAATACGTAAATCCTCCCCAAAAGCTGTAAAGAAAGGTGTCAGTTCCTTAGTGATATCCAATTCAACACAAACATGGGTGAATCCTCCTTTATCATATATAGAAGTAGATCTATCAATTTTCAAAGTTTTCCCCACCATATTCCCAATCCTGCGTAATGAGTCAACACTATAAAGTTCTATCGGTAGGTCTGGAATTCTTATCCAAACAGCAATCTTACATTACATATCAACCTTCCATGGATTAAAATTTGGCTGCTAACATTACACTAAAAGATAGTGATCATCTATCATCCATGGCCCTTCAAGAAGTGCATAATCTCGGTCCTCCTTACTCGAAAATGACACAATGAAATAGCCATTGTTTAGACCCATCACCTTGATAGGCTCTTATGACTTTCACATATACCCTAGCTAAAACTAAAGTTTGGTTTTAGTAATCGCTACGCCCAGTAACTTCACAATCAAGGAGTTCATCCATGGCCTGCACCAAGCCTCATATTCAGCTGTTGACGCTTGCAAGACCGGCCACTCGCTCTTCCCATCCTTTGTAGTCTCACCTTCATCTCTCATCTCTTCCAACCTCTCGTTTTGAGATGAATTTGCCTTTTTCTCCTCCTCCTCATTCAACCTCATGAAATAGTTTTTCCAACCATGCACGATGTCATCATCAACATTGTTTTCAAACAAGAATCCGACTGAGTTAACACTATGCAAGGAATCAGAGTAGGACAGCATTCCCCGACGTTGCACCATCGGTTTAGGAGTCGCCTCCTTTAAGAACTTCTGGGCCAAAAAAACAAGATCCTCTCTATAAATATCCTGCACCTTCGTACCTAAAGAATCATCTACAGAGCCACTACCACTGCACCTTCCTCTCTCGCCATATGCGTCGTCACCACCACTCTTACCAATGCCCATAGCACCTCTCACAGCATTGATCATCATAGCACCTCTCCGAATTTGTATAATTTTATTAGATGAACTATAGATCACATGATACACCAGGTCCATTTAAGAATTTACATATTTTATGGGAGCAAATTTGAAGGGATCAAATATGCAAATTCACCAATGAAAATGAAGGATATGAACAACAACAAGCTAAGCCAAAGTTTAAATCCCTATAAAGAGGTATCTTATGTCACACCCTAGTATTGAGGGTATGACTGGCACGAAATATAAGATAAACTCACATTCTAAATTTTAAATAACAATATATAATTTATGTCTAAATTTTAAATTCATAAAGGTTTAAGATTTATCCATTCTGTAAAAATTTCGATAAAATCTCTCTTATAATTAAGACTTTTCAAACTTTCTATAATAATAAAACCTGTCAACCAAACTAGAAAGGAATTTAGCTCCATACTAACAGATTACATATCAGCACAATAAAATTAAAATCTAACTATGATATATATGGAGTGCTAAGTTAACATTTCATAATACAAAAAATATTTATATCACAAGTAATTAATGCATGCTTCGACGGTTCCAAAAATAATTGTGTCCTCAGTTATTAGCAAGAGGTACATGATCAATTTCAATATTTAAAGCCAAAGAAAACTTTTTTGATGAGTAGCATCCCAATTTATAATTGAAGAAAATAATAGAAAACAAATCAATGAGTTAATTATAAATTTACTAAAATAATCAATTGAAATTAAACTAAACCATGAAAACATAAATACAATTAAAAATTATTAAAATATATTTTTTAGCTATACTTAATCAAAACAATTAACAAACGTGGATACACAGTCCACGAGAGTAAGTCACTGACAAGCGAGACTTAAAGCCACGAAATAATCAAATGCAACTAGAAGTCACAAAACAAGTGCAGGCACAAAACCCACAAAACGAGCATGAGTATGATGCTCACAAATATCCATCCTTTCATTTCGCGTGCGTTAACTTGCACATAGGGTTAGTGGCTCTTATAAACACCCTGCTAGCTAAGAGTAACATAATGCATCAAGGGCTAACAGAATTGCCGTTAGTATTCAGCATTTTAAACTCAATCCCCCTTAATTAAATCAAGTGTGCATAGAGTTAAAACATTCATTTAAAACTATTTATTTTAAAAAATATAACATTGAGCTATCAAATTTTCTTTTCAATTTTTTCTATACATGAATTACTGTATCAACCACTATCATATAAATTATAAAATTTAAACCACAGAATTCTTAGAATAAGTAATCGATTAATAGAGTACCAGATCCAGCTATTCCTTAAAATAGAATAATTCTTAATGAAAATAAAACAAATTCTATAATGAACCTATTAATATAAAGTAAGGTAAGTAAGAAGAATATTATAAATTATAAAAATAGATTTAACAAGAATATTCATGCAATGTATAAAGGAATTATATAAAAACCTAAATAAAAAATTTTACAAACATTTTGCAAAAATTATTTGGGACACTACCCACTCACTTGAGAACTTTTTAATAATTCTAAAACTTGCTTCACTTTAACTTCTCACTCAATTTTCTAAAGGTGCCATTAATTTTCCTAATAAATCAATCAAAATTCTAAAATTACTTGTTTATTCTTTTCTTAATATAAATAAATAAGTGTTTAATATGCTAACCATCAACAATTAACAAGATTCTTTTTATCCTAATAAATTCTCTACCTCCTTAAATTTCACTAGTCAATTAGTTTCGTCAAACAATAACTAACACTTAAATTAATTCTGAATAACATCATAACTATACACACAGTCAAAAATTTTCTTATCAAATTGTTAACTTAACAATAACCCAACAAGAGTCTAAAAAAAAAAAAAAACCACCTTCCCATCTCGTTTATACCTTCCTTAATACTTAACAACATGTTACAAAATACTAAGCCTCTTTTGCTTTAATTCTCTTTCCAAAAGTTCTCTTATAACAATAATTTGAACAATTCCAACTTTCCAACGTCTACCAGAGAGAATAATTGTCTTCTAATAATTGTTTAATTAACAAACAATATGTTCACCACACATATCTTGTCATCATATGTCAAAACCCACATTTAAATATTTTATCGAACATCTTGAGAAATTAATTTTCAAACTACTATTAAACTTCTTCCCATTCAATTTCATTCCTTCAACCCAAATCAATTATAAAGAAAACCAAATCAGTCATGCTTTCAATTCAATTCCCCATCACAAATCAATTTAAGTTCAAAAAAAATCAAACCTAAATCCATTTTCTTCCTCTTCCAGTAACCAAAGTAATCAAGTGAAATTGCCTATAAAAGAAGTGCTCTACAAACATAAATCTTAGCTGGTTTGGATCCCCACATCCATACATTCACGCACAATAATTGAACAAAGAAGGAAACTCACAATTTTTGCCACCCACTATTCACGCATACACTTGAACAAAGAGAGAAAATCAATTTCAACAGTAACCCATTCACAACACACACAAATCTGCTACAAGGAGATGAGGGAGATGGAGTTTAACTCACTAGGGAAGCCAATGGAGAAGTGAAGGAAGAGGTTGAAGCTGCCACACCCACTTCCAAAAATAACAATGCGAATCAGGGGAGAGAAGAGCAAGTTGACACAATCCCACAGCTGCTCAAATAGAGGAGGAGGAAGGAGTGTCCGACACACTCATGGAGACCGGCGATGGATAGACGAGCTGAACAACCACTCAGAAAAGCGAGCGATTGCAATGCGAAGCAGGGGATTGGAAGAATTTGCGGGCTGGACCTCTAACAATGGTGGAAGGTGTTCTAATACAGATGCACACGAACGACAGCAGCAAAGATGACGCCGGAAGAACGGAGGGGGAAGGGGTAATCTCTCTGGGCTCTGGAACTTTCGAAAATGCCAAAGGAGGCGAAGGGGAAAAAGATGAGGCGGTGCGTGCGTCTAACTGAGAAGGAAGAATAAAAATCTGAACATTAGAAAATTGCGAAAATTACAAGAGAAGGCATAATATATTCCTTTAATAACATAAAAAACACGGACACTTTAGTAATTTTTTTACAATTTAAAACTAAATAAAATTAATTGAATTCAAGCTTTAGACCGTGAGGTAATTTAATTCTATTAATTTATCACTCTCTATTTATTATAAAAACTAATTTAAATAAAATATAAGTTAGGAGAATTTTTTAATTTAAAATTTAGCATCATTATATTCTATGTTTAATATTTAATCAAAGCTTGAACAGGATTGTATTTAATAATAAAATAATACTTGTAGATAATAAAAAATAAATTTGTGGAAAAATGAGATCAAATTTGAAAGGCATGCCATGTGGGCATACGGAAACAAACAAAGCAGATGATGGGAATATTCTTCTAACATGAAGTTCTAGAAACAGTAATTAAAATTAAATTTTAGAGAATATTATAATTTTTATATATTTTTAAAGAATGTATATGTAATTTTATTATAATGTAAAAATAAATTTTTAAAAGTCAAACATTTTTAAAAATAAAAATAGATAAATAAAAAAAAGCTTAAAGAATTGGTCAATTTTAATGTAACTAAATTTTTTAGCATGAGCCCATATGGGTTAAATCTGCCCAATTACGGGCTCTGGAGAGTTCATCTCTTTTTGTTTCTTATGAATAATACTTCCTGGGTTTAGCCCTATTTTCTATTTTTTTAAAATGCAAAATGAACCCAAGTGGGCTAAAATGGGATATATGAAAATTAACCCATGCTGTAAAACAGAATTTTAGACTAGCAACACAAGGAGGGGAGAAGAACATCTCTATTTTCTTATTATGTTTCTGTATTAAATGAATATGTTCTAATAATAAATTTAATTAATGAATATAATTAGGGAAATGAAAAGAAAATTATGATTTTTGGGGGGTAGGGGAAGAGGTGCCTCTCCCGGGTTATGTGGGAAAAAGCGGAATAGAATATGGAGGTGGGCGAAGAAAGGAATCTGGGCTTTCAAGTTTTAGATGGTGGCCCAAATCTGGTAATTTCCAAAAACCCAGATAGAGGAAGGGGCCCAATTGATGGAGGAAGGAGCACGGAATTACATTGCATCTGCTTTGCCAAAAGTCTTGTCATAGACCTTTGCTGTGAAAAAAGCCATGAAATGAAGAGTGCATTTTCACAATGATAAAAGTTTATTTATTAAAAGTTAATTTGATAAAATTTAATTATTATATAAAATTTATATTTGGATATATGTTTTTATAAGTCAATTTGATAAATTAAAAGTTGTTTAGATATATATGATAAAAAGTACATTTAGAAATATAATTACTAAACAGTACATAGTTTTATTATATGTAATTTTTATTTAAAACTTATTTTGAAAAAAATATAAAATTTGATATGGTGAATAATTTATATAATAAAAAAAAATAATAAATAAATTTTGAAATATTAAAAATATTTATAATTAAAATGCATGTCCGCAAAACTTGTGTCTGTACAAATATCAAAACTTTACCAACAAAAAAATTATTATAATGATGATCCCTATTAATTAAAGTGTACTTAAGAAACCATTGTCCCCTTAAATACAAATTGAAGCATTGTTCTTGCCAGCTTACCACTTGGAAAAATGAGATCACAAGTTCAGCAATTATTAAATTATTTTAAGAGTAATATGAGAACCAAATTTTCAAAAGTCCATCTACAAATGGCAAAAGCAAATCTGGTGAGAGTTGGGGGAAAGCACGTTTAGATGGATTTGAGATGGACATTTTAAAGAAAATATAAATCCAAATAACTTTTTTAGTTTAAAATCACATTTTAAGAAGATTTTTGCTTTGTGTTGAATGTGAATCCAATAGGCATGAAAGCAACTTGATAAAGTGGAAAGACCTCTTATATTATTGCCTCCTGGGTTCTCCATCACAATTTTGTTGACTTTGAAATGAGAACTTGCTTTCATCGCGACCTGATTGTCATGTCATCACCAATTACCACACAATCATTTTGCGGCTTTGACAACGAAACTTAATAATTAAATACTACTTCACAATTCAATGTTGAACTATGATCTGAATCATAATTCAATCAATAATAAATAATTTAATATATTTTAAATATTATATGTTTAAAGTAAAAAGAAATAATCATAGCAACAAAAATAACTATTTAAATTTCAAACAAATAAAATATAATAAAAAATATACCCCATCAATATTGCACATCATTTTCATGCAAAATATATATAATTATTTCATAATTTATAATTTATAACTCTAAAATATATGCATATATACATAATTTATACATATTTCTTACATTTTTTTATTTCATAATATTTATTAGGTATAAATATGTATAAATTATAATTCAAAAATATGAATTAAAAATTAAAAAGTGATATGTCTGATTGAATTCGTTTCTCATCAGTTTTACTAGTTTTGATCAGTTCACCATCAATTTTCAAATTTTTCAGTTTTTGTGGTGACTGGACCAAACTTGGGACTGGTCCGATCCAATTTCAATAACACTGGTTACTACTACATCATATATTAATTTTAAATATGCCTTTGTCAAGTTCAAACTTACAATCCCATACTCCTTCTACAATATCTTTTGAGTCCATCCTGTTGCTAGTTGATAGCAGGAATTTTAATCTTTATTTGAGAAATTAAATACATGATATTTAACAATACACATATACATATATGTATTTATTAAAAATTATTTTAATTTATTCATATGATAATTTAATTAATATGTAAATGTATAATTATAATAAATATTTATATCATTTTTGTAAAAATCATTTCGTTAGGAAATTTAATATTAAATTAAAAAATACTTTATTATCTTTATAGTATACTGTAATTTATATTTATATAAGATATAATTTATTATATTTTTAAATTATCTATTTATAGCATAATAAAAATATAAAATAAATAATATATAAGCTTCTATATCATATTCCTCGCTAAAAATGAAGAATTAAGAAGGCATTTAGTGATGAAAAATTTTGACATCTCTAAAATTTACATTTAGCTTGGACAATTAGCAAGGGATAAGATTGATATATTAGCAAGGGATTAGCAACTGACAAAATGCTTCTCTAACATGAGTGAGGGAATAGCGAGGAAATTTTGTTCCACGCTAATAATAAACATATTTATTTTTACCTGTTATAATAGGTAACTTCTAAATTTATTTAATATAAAATAATTTAAAATTACTATTAATTAATTGACAATCAAAAGATTTGAAATTATAAATGATAAATAATTAAAATATCATTAAATAAAAAATTAATTTATAATATTTATGAATATATATATTATTATTATTAAAATTTTAAATTAACTATAAATTATTTAAAATGTAAACCGGAAATGTTTCACTTTAAATTAATTTTAATGAAAAAAAATATTTTTATGAAAAATTAAAAATGTGATAGAAATGACATGGTGATGGAACAGTGCCGTTCCATTCCAATGACTGTCCATTCCTTGTCGGAATGATGATTCTATCGCATAAAATAACAGATGGAATGGCTATGATATTCTTGCAAAATAATAATAATAATAATAATAATAATAAATAATAATCTAAAATGTTGTTTTCTTACAATGTTTTTATCGAGATTTGCTTCTTTAAACTCTGAATTTCTACACTCATAAGCGAGGATGGGGGCTTCCAACCTGTGCCCACTTGGATGCAGTGACACAGAAGATGAGTTACACTTATTCAAGGATTGTCCACATGTAGAGGAGCATTAGAGGAGGCTTGTTAAACCTGAGCTTTAGAGCCAGTTCAAACAACTAACTAGAGAAGATTGGATTCTATGGAACTTCAACAAAGCTATAGGAAAAAGTTTTATGAATCAAGTACCATGAAATGTGCTTTTTGGCTATGTGTGTTGGGATATTTGAAGTGATGGATGTAGGAAAGCCTTCTCGGGAGAAGAATGTGAGAGATTTGAGTCAAGTATTGCATGCTTATAGAGAGTGAAATATGATTTGAAGCTGACCAAGTTATCACATTCTCTTGGGAAGCAAATGAAGGTACCCCTAGAACGTTGGGTTAGACTCGGATTAGTGTTAGATTGGATGTTAACAGATCTGTGAGAAATGAAGTTAGTCAATGTGGAGGTGTAGTTAGAGACTATGATGCTAATTGGGTATTTGGGTTTAATATTTGTCTTGGTCATTATCCGATTGTTTGTGATTGAACTACTAGCTATTTTTCATGGCCTTTTCTTGTGCTGAGAGAAAGGAATGCGAAATATCAGCATTTTTACTGACTATGCAAACGCTTTGAATTTGCTTCTTTGTCACCACAATGATCAACATTCGTTTTTTGATACTATTTCTCAAGCTCAAATGCTTCTTTGTAAGGATTGGGTTATTTCTTTAAACCTTGTGTATATGGAAGCCAATTACTGCACTCATTTTTTGGCTAAACATGCTTGTGATAGAATAGGTGTTATCAATACTTTTGATCAACTACCACCTTTTGTTTAGAGGTGGTGGATAATGAAAAGAGATTGTTTGGTTAGGTTAGTTTTTGAGTTTTGTTGCTTTGTTTCTCCTTGTTATTAAAAAATGAGGGTGGGTAAGTGAGCAGATTCATAAGGAGAGGTAATTTAGTTCATGAGGTTGGAAATTATGATTCATGAGATTTTTGGAGGGTATAATAATTCTCACATTGTAGTATATATTAATAAGTTTTATCATGCTTACCATGGAAGGAAGGGTGATATAATTCATTTTTGCTTTGATTTTTTCAATACATTTCATTCTATTTATTTTTAGTAACCAAACATAACCTAAGTTTTGTCTTTTAACTTTGCTATTTTAAAGGAGTTATAGGTTGAACACCAACTTTTTAATATGGGTGAAAAAAAGAACATCATCTAATTTCCATTAAAACGCTTCCCTTAATTATTTGATGTTTCACATGAAGATGCATGGGGAGTAATAAAACAATATATGGAATCAAAATTGTTGAAGAAATACTTTAATCAGGAAAACAAAACGATGTCACTAGAGGGAGTGGCTAGTTGAGAGTAAAGAAATTATAAAACACATGCATACATATATTCTTACTTAAGGAAGTGAAAGATTAAGCTTCAATGTTGGGCAACTGTGTCATTCATTATCATGGTGATTCTGAAATATATAAGGTAACAAAAATACAATTAAATGAGTAAATTTGGTTAAAACTTAAAAGATAAAAAGTTCAAAATTAATTTTAGAAAATTCAAAAACTAATGGCCAATATAAAGGGATAAAAAAAATTATAAACTAAACAAATTGAAATAATTTTATCTGAGGAAAGTACACTAACAAGCAATGGCATGCTTAATTTTGTGGTCAATAATAACATATACAGGCTGCAATTATATATAATAGAAATACAAATACGTGTAAGAGATGAAAAAAATCTTCAAAATATTTTTGGGACATCTCATCATATGCTATCCAACAATTACATGTCTTCCAATCTACCGTCAATATATCCAGGATCAAACTCTTACAAAGATTCAACTTTAGGTTCTTCTTCATCATGCTGTGGCTCGTCGGGCCATACTTGCAAAACAAATGAAAGTAAAGGTAAAGAAGAAAGACAATGCAATAAAAAGAGTGACAACCGCAAGAGCTATGGACGGACTCAAGATGGCATATGTGCCTGTTCTAAATGCAACTATCATGAATACCATTCCTAACATTGTTAGCAACAAGACTGCGCAATATAAAGCCTCTCGACACAGTGTTGACTTCTTCTTTTTTTCCTCACAACAGGTGATAAGAAAATTTGGAGAAAGACAACAGAAGCAGAGAGAACAAAGGAGAGAGAGTTTGCTATCACAAACGTCTGGAAAGCATCACTGTGTATCAATATAGGAGAGCTCTTATTATTTTCACCGTCTTCTATGGTACCTCCAGGCAGCGTAAATCCTACTGCAAATGTTACTGTTGCTATCAGTGTGGCTACTATAAGCAAGGTTTCTCTCATTTTGTCCTTGATTTCTTTTTTTTCATCATCGTACTTCTCTCGTTCCTTGTTCCCTGTTTTCACCTCCACTAGTTCCTTGTTCTTAAGTACCTCTAAATCACGTCTCTTCTGTTGTTTCCTCACTTTAACTTCCTCATTTATAACTCTCCTACCATAGCTTGCTCTAATTTTGTGTTGAAGTTTCCGCAAGAAAAAATTCTGCAACATGCAATAGGTATTTGTCATTTTCATTTTGAAAAAGAGAACCACCTATTAATTATTTCATAAAATGTTGTGTTTATAGATTTTTATTAGAAAGTAGCTAGATGTTGTCATGCTTGTTACCTTGTGTTGTAAAGTTAAAGGCACAATATCACAAGCAAGATCAAGAGTGGTTTGGTTGTTTTTATTGAATGCTATCATGTCCACTCTCGGGTTTGGTTCGAGAAGAGGATGAGAGTGATCATGCTGTTGCCATTTGGGAGCATAAAGAGCAAGGTGGTGAAGGGGCATGTTGCCATCTTCGTCTTTCTCATTGTACATGTTGCTTAGATGGTCCTTTTTCAAAATCACTCTTGATGCTTTACTACTAATAACATATTGTATTAAGCCTCGCAATAGCATAATAAAGAGCATTGCAACACTTGTGATCCACCAACTCTGAATAATCTGGACAACATTCTATTATCTTTCTCACGACACTATCATTTCTACAATAAGCAGCAAGGTGAAGAGCTATCCTTCCCTTATTGTCTCTCATGTATGCTATGGCACCATGCCTTACTAACATCTCTATCAATTCAAGACTTCCAAATATCACTGCCAAGTGAAGTAGACTCCAACTATTGTCATCTGCTTCATTTACTATTGATGGTTTTTTTCAACATCAACTTCTCCAATGTCTTTGTAACACCTATTCGACCTTCATTAGCTTCTTTTTTTTAAATCAAATTAAATATCTTTCAATCACAATTGCTATTAAAAACATGCACGTCATACTTAAATTTTTATGAAAATTCAATTTCATGTCCACATACAAGCATACAACATTCCATTTAAATTATTGCAACAAAATTTATATGTACATGTTGTTAATTTTTTTAATCAAAAACTAAATTTTTATAATGCATCTCCAATCATTGGTATTAACATTGTCGCTTAAAATATATACACACCTAATAATCAAGATATTTATATATACAATTCAAATAAAAAATTTAATTATTATGAATGATGAAATGCAAAAAGCATACAATGTAATAATACCTATTTTTTTCAGCTTCTCATGATGAACAATAGCTGCATGTAATGTTGTTCTGCCATTAGGGCCACTATGATTTGGTGAATCACTATTTTCCAACATTCTATCCACTATTTTATGGTAGCCTCTCTCAATAGCAATATATAGTGGAGTCTCCCCATCACTATTAGCAAAATATGGGTGATGTGGGTCTTCCTTTATCAAGAAATCGACTGCTTCTTTATGATTATATCATATTACTTCATGCAAGGCTATGTCTTTCTTATTATTTATAGCCCTTATAAGTGTTTTCTTGATTCCATTTTTACTAGGTGTAGCTTCTTTAGCAAATTCAATAATTGTTTTCACTATTCCAATATGCCCATACTTAGCTGCTATATGAAGGATAGTTTCATTCTTGGCATTGGCCTTCATTAAAAGTGCAGGACACATCTAGAATCTCTTTCATAAATGCCTCTATTACCTCACAACGTGTCAAGTGGACATGAAGGATTGTGTTTTTATTTGGAGTTAGCATGGACTCAATTTGATTAGACAACTTTCTCCTAAACACATCAATTTTATCAACCACGACAGCTCTATAGACTTCAACTTTCACACTCGTAATGTGCATGGAAACATGTTCCGTTGAAGTGATCAATTGGGAGGATTCTGGCATGCTAAAAATCAGTAAAAAACCAGAATTTAGAATATAAAAATAAGAAAAAGAATTTGGAAAAATGAAGTTGAGCTTGTTCTAACTATATGAAACTGATTGACATTTGGTCAACATCTAAATTTTCAATATGGTCAGACCTTCCCTAGAACACATTAATTTCTCCAGGCACAGCAGCTTTACAGAATTCAGGTTCCATACCTATGATGAAATTGTATGTAATTATTTTCAATATAATATAACAAAATTATAAAACTAGAATATAAGATGAAGTTGGGCTTCTTCATGCTATATGAAACTGATTCTCACTACAAAAAAACAATGGATTAGCTATGGAATTTTTATCGCTAATCAATGCAAATTCCATCACTAACCCATTTAGCAATGAAATTAGTGATGAAATAAGTTTATTAATAAAAACACCGTCACTAATTTGTTAACAATAAAAAATTTCTATCACTAAATAAAGATAAACTATTTCAATTCTGTGATAAAACATGTCACTAATCTATTGTAAATAAAAGTTTCACAAAAAATCATCATTGCCCCATCACTAATCCATTGTAATATCAAATTAGACAAATATGTTATTACCACAATATATTATATTATAATTTTTATAATATATAATATTTTATATTATTAAATTATTTTTACAGATATTTTTATTTTTAAATAACAATAATTAGGTATGTTATCAAAAAAATAATTAAATATATAATTTAATTTATTATAATTATTATTAATGCCTTAATAATTTAAAATAATAAATTATAATCATTAAATTATTTATTTATAACATAATAATAAATTATATATAAATATATATTATAACTTATATAATAAAATTTTAAATAATTTTTGATAGAAAGGTTTGTGATAGAACTTTTTGTTGCAAAAGTTGTCACAAAATAAGAATAACGTATTTTGAAAATTAGCGACAGACATTTCCGTCAAAAAATTCCGTTACTAAATTATTTTTGATAGTTTAGTGATGGAATGTTTTGATGAAAATGTTTGTCACTAATTTTTTGATAGAAATGTTCCGTCAATAAAATTATTTCTAATAGTTTTGAGATGGAATATAGTTCATGATGGAATGTCCCATCACTAAATTCAATCAGCAAATTAGCAACAGATTAATGAGAGAAATTTATTTCATTAATAAATTTCATTGCTAATTCACTATTTTTTTGTAGTGCTTCCTCAATCAAAACTTTTTTATTTTCGATTGTCTCACTATCAAAACAACCACAACTTTTACAGCTTTCAATGTAATAAATAGCAATCAAATTCTTGATAATTAATATAATATTTTCATATATGTGTGTGTGTGTGTGCGTTTTTTTTTTTTCAGGATAAAAAAA
The DNA here is from genome assembly GCF_029017545.1 of Prosopis cineraria. Lineage (NCBI taxonomy): Eukaryota > Viridiplantae > Streptophyta > Magnoliopsida > Fabales > Fabaceae > Prosopis > Prosopis cineraria. Next base: position 28,437,418 of record NW_026555341.1, read on the forward strand.
GTTCAAGCAAGAACAAGAACTTGATCCCATTTGTACACTCAAGCTGTTAGTGCATGTCCCTCTAATTCAAAAAAATAAAAATCAAGTTCCATACCTATAATTGTGATAATCCATCTTCTTAAATATGGGTTTAAATAATAGCATCAATTAATGAATGTTAACGCACCTTTTTTCCCTTGTTGCTCTTTTTCTGCATGGTCATGAATATATACTCATTGGAGCATACATCAATATAAAAATCAGATAAACTAGAATTTAGAATAAAGTTTAAATAGTTAAAATTATGAGACTTAGTTTCAACCAAGTCAAAGCTATAGGAGCCAAGTTATAACTCAATCAAAACTTTAAAATCAAATGATTGAAGCTAAGTCACCCATGTTACGCACATATAAAATTCAGATAAACTATATATAGAATTTAGAATGAAGTTTAACTTCTTTTTGCTATATGAAACTGATTCTCACTTAGTATAGTCAAGTACGTACCACTGTACCAGAGCTCCCACAACTTTTGCAACTTAAGATAGCACCCAAATTCTTAATATATAATGTTGTTTTAAGATGTTTTTTTGAATAAAGTATGGGTTTAAAAAAGAAAATTTAAACAACTAAGAGCAAGCACGAAAACTCAAACCTTTAAAAGTATAGCCGTTTGCCTAGCACACAATGAAAGACCAACTCTTTGTTGCTACTTTAATTTATTAATTTTTATAGAAAAATGTGTCGTGGTAATTTTCAGAGAGAGGCATCTATATATAGTGTTAAAAAAAAAAGACAAGAAAAGAATCCACCTAAAAAAGAAAAGAATCCAAAACAAAATGAGAAAAGAAGGTTTGTTGCTTATATGAGGGGAGAAAAGAAAAGAATAAAACAAAACAAAATGAGAAAGAAAAGAACTCTTTAGATTATTCTTCTTTTTTTTTTAATGTAAGAACATCTCTGAAAATATTGTAGGGTTAATTAGAAGATCATGTAATAAGAAAGGAGAAAGATAAAAATTAAAAAAGATTATTCCACTTTATTATTTTACGGATCGAGGATCTCTACTCTATAAGATTTAAAAAGAGAAAAGAAGTTTATGGATATTTTACATATAAAATCTCGTTTTCTTTTTAGGATATATGAATAAAGACTAGAGCTATATCTGAAAAATCAGATGCCCCAAGCTCTTCCATATCAGTCATTTTCTTACAAAATTATTGAAATATTTATGGATTAGTATAACATAATCATGTTATATTAAAGCACTATATGGAAATGGATTGAAGTCTTACTGAATAAACCATATATAATAAATTGGAATATTCAATTTGAATATACCTAAAGAGACTCCAACTTGCAGAGCATTTATGTTATCGCTTATCACTTATTAGTGATCACATTTAAGCTGATAGAGACATTTTGATCATTACATTTTTTATAGCAAGCAATTTAAAAAGACTTTGTCCGACAAGTGTTTGTCTTGCCATCAGTATATGTTTTAAATGAGTTGCTCTCTCTTCAACTCGTGTACGTATTCTCTCTCCACCAAACTCTAATCTGGAGCTTCCACGGATAACAACTTGTTTCAAGGTAATTATCATAATCTATTTTAGCATCACAATAGGAGCCTTATTTCCTTCACCAACTCTGTGTTCTCCACGATGAGAAATTAAATACATAATATTTAACTATACTTATATACATATACATATATATATACACATATACATATACATATACATTTACATATACATATATGTATGTATGTTTTTTATTAAAAATTATTTTGATATATTCATATGATAATTCAATTTATATGTAAATGTATAGTTATAATAATTATTTGTATCATAATTTTTAAAACTCATTTTGTTAGGAAATTTAATATTAAATCAAAAATATTTTATTATCTTTATAGTACATTGTAATTTCTATTTATATAAGATATAATTTATTATTTTTTTAAATTATCTGTTTATTGCATAATAATAAATTATAAAAGTAAATAATTTTTAAACTTCTACTATATCATATTCCTATGTAAAAATGAAAAATTAGGAAGGCAGTTAGTGATGAACAATTTTGACATCTCTAAAATTTACATTTAGCAAGGACAATTAGCAAGGGATTTATTTCCTATAAAAGATTGACATATTAGCAAGGGATTAGCAAGTGACAAAATGATTCTCTGACATCAGTGAGGGAATAGCGAGGAAATTTTGTTCCTTGCTAATGACAAACATAAATTATAATGTGTTGCTTCTAAATTTATTTAATATAAAATAATTTATACAAAATTAAGCTTATTTAAAAATTTACTAGGATTAATAACTAACCTAAACTTTTGAATACTAAAAAAATACAAGCATTAATAACTTTAAAATTAATATTAATTAATTGACAATAAAAAGATTTGAGATTTGAAAATTATAAGTAATAAAAATATTATTAAATAAAAAATTAATTTATAATATTTATGAATATATATATTTTATGAAAATTTAAAATTAAATATAAATTATTTAAGATTCAAACCAGAAATGTTTTCACTTTACATTAATTTTAATAAAAATAATATTTTTATAAAAATAAAAAATGCAAAATAAATTTACACATATATTTTATTATATTAATTATGACATATAAGATATATTTATATTTTATAATACTTTATCAATTGATTAGTGTGTATTTAAACAATATATATTTAATATTTTACATAAAGATTGCAAATACATTTTAACGTAACTGGCAAAAAATTAAGTTCATGCTTCAAAGGCATCATGAAGCAAGAGGCCACACGTTCAGAAGAAACATTCATCAAATGAAAATATGACATGGCGATGTGTGACCTAAGGCCTAATAAGTGGTGAAGCACACGCACTACTATAAAAGATATATTTAGGAGCACTTATTTTGAAGTGCTTATGAAAAAAATACTCTTAATTGTGGAGGCAGAATTTATCGAAATGCTTTAAATAAAAAGCGCTCAGGAATAGGATACCTATAAAAGCGCTTTACTATAAGCGTTCCTAAAATTTGTATGAAAAAATAAAAAGATAGACCTTTAGGAGCACTTGCAAAAATTAAATATGCGTTTAAGAGCATTCAAAAGATAAGTGCTTTTAAAGACGAAGTTAAAAAAAATAACTCACTTTTAAGAGCGCTTATTGTACAAGAACTTCTAAAAATGAATTAAAAAACCTATTTTTTAGAGTGCTTATTTTTTAAATGCTTCGAAATATTTCATTTAAAAAAAAAACTTAGCACTTTTGGAGCACTTAATAACTAAATACTTTTAAAAAATACTCTTTGAATTTTTTTAAAAAAGATTGATTTAAATCTTTTAGACCCTCGAAATAAATGCCAATAATCTTGACACTACAACTGTCGAAATCTCTCAAAACCCTCTTCCCGCTTTCGAAAAATCTACTCTATCTCGTCAGCCCGCCAAACGTCGCAGGAGTTGCTGCCCAACGCCGCAGGAAGGTGCAGCACTGTATCGCCGAATGGTTCTAGACCAGTCTTGCTCGCATCACGTCAATTTGCCATCCTAAACCTTTGATCTTCTTTCTCGTGTCATTTCAGTCGCCAGAAAACCTGTCTAGATCAAAAACTTGTGCTGTCCGTCGCTTCGGTCACTCCTTTGCCGTTGGGTCTCCGTTAAAATGCACAGAAAGCAGAAGAGGAGCTCACTGTAAATCATCTCACCTCCTCCCCCCCTCTCCCTCTCTCTCTGTGCTTTTCTTTCTTCTGTCTTACTCATTAACCCCATACTCTCCGGCTCCATTTAGCCTCGCCATTCCATTCCCTGTGATCTGTTCAAGAGATTCCTCTTCACTCTCCCCCCCGAGGTGATCTTGCTTTCTCTTTCTCTATTTTCTCCATCATTTCCTTGATTTGCAACTGCTTTGTAACCACTAGATCTTATTGTAAGTACTGGGTTCTGTTTAGGGATATTTTACTTCCGTGGCCATGCTTGCTTAGTGCTTTTAACGAGGTTCATTGGACTCAGCTTATGATGAAGCTTTTCTGTTCTCTCTCTGTTCAATTATGATTCATAGATGTTGATGCCAATACTTTCTATACTATTTTTAACTTCATTTATGAGGCTTTTCAAAGTTAATATGTTGCCCGACTACTTAGTGACGAGAATTGAAGAATTCTTGGAAATGAAAGCATGAAAATATTAACTATTTCCTTGGAAATTATGATGTGATTCAAATGCTATTTTTTTTAATATGAAATTTTACCAGGACACTAACGTACATTAGACTAGTATATGCCTCTCACTGTGTGACATGTCATTTAGTATTTTGAAGTTGTGGCTACCTTTATCACTGCCTTTTGTTATTTTATAGCTGTGAGTTGCATATATGGTTTTTCCTAATTTCTTAGGACGTTCTGCAGGCTTGCCTTCTTCTAGCTCCTAACAGAACATATTGTGCTAATTATGCTAGATGTGTGAATCAAATCTTGCAGAACCTAAATCATATGCAGATTCTAGTCTTAATTCAAGTTTTGTGCTAATTTGTTTGCCTTTCCTTCTTAGATGTCATTTTCATTTTCATCAAGTACCTGAAAGTTTGATTTTTCTTTTTTCTGGCCTTTTCTTGAATAGACACTCTCTTTCTCACTTCAAGATTCATGATGTAATTATAGGTCTTAAGCATGTTCAAATTGCAATTTTTTACTTTCCGTCACTTTTCATGTAATTATAGGTCTAACATTTGGATGCACTTATTAATTTGTGCTAAGTGAGCATGGAAATAATGTTTATATTTAAATCTATATTGCTTATTTAGTCAAGATTAATGTGATCATATTGTTACCTGCCCTTATGAATCATTCTTATCAATCTGCTCTTGTGTAGATGACAGTGAACAAGCATTCACTAAATTTTGTTTTGCTTCTTGGAGATACAGATTTAAATTGCCTGGTGAATATATACTTTTAAACCTTTTATTCTCCTTGTTTGCTGTAATTGCCCAAGGCTTGTGCTCTAATAAAAATATGCAAATTGTGGTTGATGGTTGCAACAACACGAGTTCATTGGAATTGGCACTAAAACTAGCTTCTATATATTGTTAGACATGATATACCTATTTAGACTTGCATTAGACTAATTTTTAATCTCAATTAAGTAATCAATGAGAGCACATCATATTTTAACTAATCGTTAAAGGTTTCTTTTTCTCCCTTTTTTAGATATTTTAATCATATTTATGAAGGTTTTAAATGTTTTGAATTTTTGACTTTGTTTATTTCAAGTTACGAACCAAATGTTGAATGAGGTACAAAGCGGCTCTTGTATACTTTAAGGTTAGATTTCAAATAACATTCTTTATCTAGCTCCATATATTTCACACTAGGGCTGACTCTAGTAACATATTCTTATCTATCTTCATATGTAGGTTTAATACTGTTATGTATGCATTTTGATGGGCTGCCATTGGAAAAGGGTGTAGAAACCATTACTATGACAGCAAACTGATTGGTACAATTACTTTGTTGGAAGTCATGTTTGCCCATAATTTCAAGAAGGTAATTTTGCTTTAATTTTTTTTTGAAGTCATAGTTACTTCAAAAGTAAATATTAAATTTAAATTACTTGTTTTTATTTTTTATACATTATTTAATTACTTTTATTTTGTTTGTTGCTTTTCAACTCCCACTTTTTGTTGGTTGATGAGATCTAAACTTGCTTTATTTATTTCTTGCAGGTTGGCATTATTGTTGAAGGCATTTTTTGAGGATAATTTTTTACTTTGAAGATTATATTCATATTTTGTGGTTATAGTTGATTAAGATTGTGGTTACCAAACATACAAGAACATTGTATTTTTAAAATTTTAAGAGGAAGTATGTATTTTTTTTATCATGTTAAATTCATCTTTAAAATATTGTGTATAAATAGCATGCAATATTATAAAGCAAAATATTTTTTATTTTTTTAAAAGTTAACCTATCAGAGTGCTTAAAATAAAAAGCACTCTTGTAGGTTATCCTTGGAAGCGCTCCTGTACTGGAGCGCTTCCCACAAAACCGCTCCCATAAGTCTTCTCAAGAACTTAACTTGAGAATGTCTATGGGAAAGTGCTCCCTTGTACTCCACGTACAAGAGTACTAGTTACGAGAGTGCTTCAAAAGCGCTCCCATAGCTTAAAAATAAGTGCTCTTGTAGGGTTTTTTTTATATTAGTGATGATAATATTTGCATTTGAGAAAATTGTATAGTGAAACAGCGCTTTAAGATTTGGCACTTATTGATTGATTAAAAGCAAGGCTTGGGCAAAAATTGGGAGTTTAGACCTTTGAGACATCACTAATTAGAAAGACATGATATATTAATGCTTTAATTTATCATCAAAATTAAAATATATATTTAAGTTTAATATATATCTTTAAAGGGGTTATAGGTTGAACACCAACTTTTTAATGTTGTTGAAATAAATTTAAGAAAATAATCTAATTTCCATTAAAACACTTTGCCTTGATTATTTGATGTTTCAGATGAAGATGCATGCGGAATAATAAAACAATATATAGAATCAAAATTGTTGAAGAAATACTTTAATCAGGGAAAACAAAATGGTGTCACTCAAGGAAATGGCTAATTAAGAATAAAAGAAATTATAAAACACATGCATACATGCATATGTTGTTATTCAAGGCAGTGAAAGATTAAGCTTCAATGTTGGGCAACTGTGTCATTCATCATCATGGCGATTTTGAAATATATAAGGTAACAAGAACACAATTAAATGAGTAAATTTAGTTAAAACTTAAAAGATAAAAAATTTTAAAATTAATTTCAGAAAATTCAACAACTATTGGCCAAAAGAGATTAAAAAAATTACAAACCAAACAAATTGAAATAATTTTATTTGAGGAAAGTACACTAATAGAGAATGGCGTGTTTAATTCTGTGGTCAATAATAACATATACTGGCTGCAAGTATACACAACAGAAATGCAAATATGTGAATAAGAGATGGGAAAAAATCTTTGACATGTTTTTGGGACATCTCATCATATGCTATCCAACAATTGCATGTCTTCTAATTTATGGTCAACAAATCCAGGATCAAACTCTTGCAAAGATTCAACTTTAAGTTTTTCTTCATCACCCTGCTGCCGCCGGCGCGTCATGACATCCTTGAGAAGTAGATAAAAGACAAAAGGAAAGGTCATGAAGAAAGAAAATGCAATAACAAGAGTGACAACTGCAAGAACTGTGGAAGGACCCAAGATGGCGTATGTGCCTGTTCCAAATGCAATTATCATGAATCCCATTCCCAATAGTGTCAGCATTAAGGCTGCCGAGAAAAAAGCATATTGAATGTCAGGGTTAATGTTTTTTCTTGTCACCATAACTGGCAAGAAAATTTGGAGAAAGACAGCAAAAGCAGAGAGAACAAAGGAGAGAGAGTTTGCTATCACAAACGTCTGGAAAGCATCACTGTGTATCAATATAGGAGAGCTCTTATTATTTTCACCGTCTTCTATGGTACCTCCAGGCAGCGTAAATCCTACTGCAAATGTTACTGTTGCTATCAGTGTGGCTACTATAAGCAAGGTTTCTCTCATTTTGTCCTTGATTTCTTTTTTTTCATCATCGTACTTCTCTCGTTCCTTGTTCCCTGTTTTCACCTCCACTAGTTCCTTGTTCTTAAGTACCTCTAAATCACGTCTCTTCTGTTGTTTCCTCACTTTAACTTCCTCATTTATAACTCTCCTACCATAGCTTGCTCTAATTTTGTGTTGAAGTTTCCGCAAGAAAAAATTCTGCAACATGCAATAGGTATTTGTCATTTTCATTTTGAAAAAGAGAACCACCTAATAATTATTTCATAAAATATTGTGTTTATATATTTTTATTAGAAAGGTAGCTAGATGTTATCACTGCTTGTTACCTCGCGTTGTAAAGTTGAAGGCACAATATCACAAGCAAGATCAAGAGCGGTTTGGTTGTTTTTATTGAATGCCATCGTGTCCACTCTTGGGTTTGGTTCCAGAAGGGGATGAGAGTGATCCTCTTGCCATTTGGGAGCATAAAGAGCAAGGTGGTGAAGGGGTGTGTTGCCTTCTTCATCTTTCTCATTGTACATGTTGCTTAGATGCTCCTCTTTCAAAATCACTCTTGATGCTTCCTCACAAAGACCTTGTTCATTAGTAGTATATTTCTTAAGCCCCGCAATAGTATAATGAAGAGCATTGCAACCCTTGTGATCCACCAACTCCGAACAATCTGGACAAGATTCTATTATCTTTCTCACAAGGCTACCATTTCCATAATATGCAGCAAGGTGAAGAGCCGTCCTTCCCTTTTTGTCTCTCATGTATGCTGTGCCACCATGCTTTAATAACATCTCTATCAATTCAGGACTTTCAAATATTACTGCCAAGTGAAGTGGACTCCAACCATCGTCATCTGCTTCATTCACCATTGATGGTATTTTCAATATCAGCTTCTCCAATGTCCCTGTAGCACCAATTCATCAAGCTTCATCACCTTCATTTTTAAATCAAATTAAATATCTTTCAATTACAATTGCTATTAAAAACATGCATTTCGTCCTTTAATTTGTATGAAAATTCAATTTCGTGGCCACATACAAGCATACAACATTCCATTTAAATTATTGTAATAAATTTATATGTACATGTGGTTAACCTTTTTAATTAAAAACTAATTTTTTATAACGCATCTCTAGTCATTGATATTATAACATTGTAGCTTAATATACACACACACAATAATCAAGATATTTATATATACAGTTCAAATAAAAATTTAATTATTATAAATGATAAAATGCAAAAAGCATATAATGTAATGATACCTTTTGTTATCTTCTCATGATGAATGATAGCCGCATGTAATGCTGTTCTGCCGTTGGGGCCGCTATGATTCGGTGAATTGTTATTCTCTAATAGTGTATCAATTATTTTCTCATAGACTCTCTCAGTAGCAATATAAAGCGGAGTCTCCCCATTACTATTAGCAAAATATGGAAGATGTGGGTCTTCCTTTATCAAGAAATCAACTATTTCTTTGTGATTATAACGTATTGCTTCATGTAGGGCTGTGTCCTTCTTATAATTTGTAGCCCTTATAAGTGTTTCCTCAATTCCATCTCCAATATGGGCAATTTTAGCACGTTTAACAATTATTTTCACAATTTCAATATGGCCATACCTGGCTGCTATATGAAGGATAGTTTCATCCTTAAGGTTGGCCTTTTTCAAAAGTACATGACACGTATCTAGAATCCCATTCACAATGTCTCTGATACCTTATAACATGTCAAGTGAATATGAAGGATTGTGTTTTTATTTGGAGTTAGCATGGACTCAATTTGATCAGACGACTTTCCCTTAAACACATCAATTCCACCAGCCACAGCAGCTTTATAGAATTTAGGTTCCATTCCTGTGACGAAGTTCATAATTATTTTCAATATAATATTTACAAAATAATAAAAACTAGAATTTAGAATGAAGGTGGGCTTCTTTGTGCAATATGAAACTGATTCTCCATCAGTCAAAACTTCTTGATTTTCTATTGTCACTATCAAACAGCCCCAACTTTTACAGCTCACAATATAATAAATAGCAACCAAATTCTTGATAATTAATATAATATTTTCATATATATATTTTTCAGAATAAAAAAAGTTCAAACAAAAAAAAAGTTCAAACAAGAGTAAGAACTTGATCCCACTTGTAAACTCAAGCTGTTAATGCCTATATATCCCTCTAATTCCAAAAAAAAAAAAAACTCAAGTTCCATACCTATAATTGTGATAATCCATCTTCGTAAATATGGGTTTAAATAATAGACTACCTTCAAATATACTTCATATAAAGAGTTTAACATATACATCAATATAAAAATCAGATAAACTAGAATATAGAATAAAGTTTAAATACTTAAAATTATGTGACTGAATTTTAACCAAGTCAAAGTTACAGGGATTGAGTTATAACTCAATCAAAACTATAAAATCAAATGATTGAAGCTTAGTCACCCATGTGATGCACATATAATATCATCCCCTAATTAATTTCCATACAATATAAAATTCAGAATGTAGTTCAGCTTCTTTCTGCTATATGAAACCGATTCTCACTTAGTATTACCACTGTACCAGAGCTGCCACAACTTTTGCAATTAGCTTAAGATAGCACCCAAAATTATTATATATAATGTACTTCCTCTGTCTTTAATTATAAAACACTCTTGGGAGAGATTTGTTATTTCAAAATATAAGACACTTTGAGAATATTAAAGTTTTATTAAATAGGCTTATTCTAATATTACCCTTTCTCTCTCTATTTAATATTACTTAAGTGTAGATTTAAGGTTATTAAATGAAAGGTATTTTTAAAAATTTATACTTTTTTTTGAAAAAAATAAAGTTGTTAAATGTATTTAATGAGGTTTATTGGTGTGTGAGATTTTATTTAAAAGTATTTTATAATTTAGAACAAAAGGAGTAGTTTTAAGATGTTTTTCCGAATAAAAAATGGGTTTAAATAAGAAAATTTAAACAATTAAGAGCAAGCATGAAGATAGAGAGAACAATAAAGCATTCTTTTTAAGCAACTACACACACACAACAAGATAGGAAACTATCTATAACTTAAACCTTTGCAAGTAGCAGTTTTCCTAGCACACAAAGAAAGAGCAGCTCTTCGCTGCTACTTTAATTTATTAACTTCTATAGAAAAATGTGTCGTGGTAGTTTCTACAGAGAGAGAAGCATCTATATATAATATTTAAAAAAAGACAAGAAGAGAATCCATGCATGGTACCGAACAAGAAAAGAAAAGAATCCAAAACAAAATGAGAAAGAAGGCTCGTTGCTTATGTGAGGAAGGAAAAGAAAAGAACAAAACAAAATGAGGGAAAAAAAAATCTTTAGATCATTCTTTTTCTTTAATTAATTAAAGAACAACTATGAAAATATTACAGGGTTAATTAGAAGATCATGTAATAAGGAAGGAGAAAGATAAAAATTAAAAAGACTACTCCACTTTAGTATTTTACTCCTAGAGATCGAGGCTACTCTAGAAGATTTAAAAGAGTAAAGAAGCTTATGGACATCTTGCATATATATAAAATATCATTTAATTGGGATATATGAATAAAGACCAGAGATATATCTGAAAAACCAGATGCCCCAAGCTCTTCCATGTCAGTAATTTTCTTGATAGCTTGACGCAAGTATTGGAATATTTATGGACTAATATAACATAATTATGTTATATTAAAGCACTATATGGAAATGGATTTAGGTCTAGCTGAATAAACCATATATAATAAGTTGGAACATTCAAATTGGATATATGGAAAGAGAATCCAACACGCAGAGCAGTTATGTTATCACCTATCAATTATTAGTGATCATATTTAAGCTGATTTGGACATTTTGATCATTACATTTTTACGGCAAGCAATTTAAATAGACTTTGCCCTCAGCAAGAGAGTTTGTCATGCCGTCAATAAGTGTTTAATTCAAGTGAGTTTCTCTCTCTTCAAACCGTGTATTCTCTCTCCACCAAACTCTAATATGGAGCTTCCATGAATAACAACTTACTTCACAGTAACTATCGTAATCTTTTTCAGCATTATTAATTATAGGAGCCTTATTTCCTTCAGCAGCTGTGTGGTCATGATGAGGAATTCAAAGTCATGGAAGATCATGATTCTACCTAGCTTGTTCGAGCAGCTTTTCTAACTTTTGTCTGCTGTACTTCAAATAAAGATGAACCATTATGCATCCTATTCTTGAAGTAGCATCTATGAAAGCTATTTTCTTTTCTTTTGGTATAGGAGATTGAGGTTCACTCATCGCATCTTGAGATTTGCTTAGGGAAGGAAAAGAGTGTTCATATTGTTGTTCACAAAACAACAAATACCAAGCATGCCAAACATGCTGAGTCTCAAAAGATAATAATAAGTTCTCAAGTTCTCTTAGCATAGTTTGCTGATTATGCAAAGAGATTAGGATAAGCGAGTGTTTAATTGAAAAATAATGCAAAGTACAAAGTCGTAAAAACCACACTACTAAAAAACTGAAAAAGGACCTCCAAAACTATCTAAGAATGTAAGGTAAATTTGGATATTGAAAACACATTGAAAGTGTCAATAGAAGTTGTTGTTCGATTGCCGATGCCTCTTTCCTGCGACCTTATGTTCCTTTTATGAGTATTCAATCAAAACCGTTACTCCCACAAAATTTGGAGCCTACACATGAAATATCAGAGATCACTTAGCATGGCATGTGGATTCGTGGCACGCCTTACCATATCATGCAACGGTCTAGTCATCCCCGATTCTTGAGGGTTACTCCAAGCTCATGTGTGGCACGCCTTTCTCCCAAAGACGAACCAAGCTATGCTTCTTAGGCTTGTCATGTTTTTTACCTTGGTTCCTCTTCTTGAGCTGGCATTTTGTCTTTAGGCTCAAAGACATATATAACTCTGAAAAAAAAATTAAAGAAACCAAAGAGAAAATTAGAAAGAAAGTTCGTTAGTACTTATAGGAGCAGAAAAAAAAAAAGAGATAGCTAGGGAGAAAATAGTGAGAATGGTGAGTTCAGAATTAAGAAAAGAAATAAATAAAAGAAGAAGAAGAGATATATATGGGGAGAATATGGGTCATTTTGCCTAATTGAATGAGTAAATTAAACCATTAAACTAGTACTTTAATTGGTTTAATAAACATTTTTCTTATGACCAATTTAATCCTGGTTCAACTATGGTTTGGGCCATTAGGCAATTACACTAAGGTACTTAGTCTCATATACTTAACATACTTTTATCCAATCAAATTATGACAAGTGAATTTTAATATATTAATAATATTAATAACAAGAATTTGTTACATAATAAATAATCTGTAAAACAATATGCCTTGATTTAATTAAAAACAAGTACCTTGAGTATATAAGGCTAAATGCATAAGTTTTTTCTCTTGATGACTATTAATTCTTGAACTAATATGTTAACCAGTTGTTCAATAACTAGCGGTCTAGTTTTTAAAACATTGGGACTATTTGATCAGATGTTCTAAAACAGTATTTTTGTTTGAAAAAAACCTTTTTGAAAATATGTTTTATGTTATTGAATTTGAAAATAAAAATTAAAAGTTGTTCTGAAAAAGTAAAAAACTATAACATCTTTTAGGTGTTTTGACACTTTTTGTTTTGCAAAATTAGGAAAAAGGCAGAAAATATCATGTTTTTATTATAACAATAATATATGTTAATTATATTTAAGATGCTTAAAATTTTATATGACACTTTTAGTCAAATTACACTTCCAATGAGTGAAATTAATTGTATTTAAAATTACGCACTCTTTTTATATTTACCCTTTCTTAATAAAAGGTGGATTGTACCGTTTTTAAAAATTGAAGGAAAACATTGTATAAAAAATGAGTTTAGAGACTTATATATTCCTGGACCTATAATTTAGGATGTAATTCACACTTTTACCTAACCATATATAGAATTTAGAATGAAGTTCACCTTCTTTCTGCTATATGAAACCGATTCTCACTTTGCATTGTCAAGTACCACTGTACTAGAGATGCCACAACTTTTGTAACTTAAGATAGCACCCAAAATTCTTAATGTATAATGTAGTTTTAAGATGCTTTTCCGAAGAAAAAGGGTGGGTTTAAATATTCTTATTTAAACTATTAGGATTATGTAGGAAGATAGAGAAAAATATAAAGCATTCTATTTAGGGAAAGTAACAATAAAATCTCTCTAGAATATAAAAGTGATAATTTGGTCTTTCGAAATACTATAGTTCCCCTGAAGTCTCTAGAAAATTTTCTGTCATTAATAAATTTATATAAATTATCAAATTGCCCTCATTCAAAATAAATGATTCACAATTTTTGTTTAGATATTTACAACTTTCTTTCTTATATTCACAACAATGCAACAACAAAAAATGAATTTAACATGCGAAGTTATGATTTATTGTTGCATTGTTGTGACTATAAGAAGGAAAATTATGAATATTTAAATAAAACTTGTGAATCATATATTTTCAACAAAAGCAATTTGATAATTTATATAAATTCATTATAGAAAAGTCTCTAGGGACTTCAAAAAAATGGTGACATTTTGAAAGATCAAATTATCGATTATATATTTCAAAGGGATTTTATTATCATTTTTCCTTCTATATAAGCTATATATATATAGCTGCCTCTCTGAAACCAACCACGACATGTTTTTTTTTTCCTTTACAGAAGATAATAAATTAAAGTAGCAGTAAAGAGTTGCTCTTTCATTGTTCTCGGCAAAGGCTACTTTTAGAGAGAGATATATATAAGACAAGAAAAGAATCCATGCATGATACCGAAAATGAAAAGAAAAGAATCCAAAATAAAATGAGAAAGAAAGGAACTCTTTAGATTATTCTTTTTCTTTTCTTTTTTTAATTTAAGAACATCTATAAAAATATTACAGGACTAATTAGAAGATCATGTAATAAGGAAGGAGAATGATAAAAATTAAAAAAGACTATTCCACTTTACCATTTTATTCCTAGGGATCAAGGATCTCTACAATAGAAGATTTAAAAAGTGTAAAGAAGCTTATGGATATCTTGCATATAAAATCTTGTTTGCTTGGGATAAATGAATAAAGACCAGAGATATCTCTGAAAATTAAAACATGTGCCCTAAACTCTTCCACATCAGTAATTTTCTTGATAGCTTGAGCAAATATTGGAATATTTGTGGATTATCATTAATCAACTACAAGTTTCTAGCTAAAATAATATTGTGAATATTAAATAGTAGTCCTTATGTTATATTATATTGAAGCACTATATGGAAGTGAATTGAGGTCTAATTGAATAAACCATAATAAATTGGAATATTCAATTTGGATATATCGGAGGAGACTCAAACTTGAAAAACATTCACTTATCAGTGATCATATTTAAGTTGATAGGAACATTTTGATCTTTCCATTTTTATGGCAAGCAATTTAAATAGACTTTGCCCCAGTAAGTGTTTGTCTTGCCATCAGTATGTGTTTTAAGTGAGTTGCTCTCTCTTCAACCCGTGCACATATTATTCTCTCTCCACCAAACTCTAATCTAGAGCTTCCACGGATAACAACTTGTTTCAAGGTAATTATCATAATCTATTTCAGCATCACAATAGAAGCCTTATTTCCTTCAGTAGTTGTGTGTTCTTCATGATGAGGAATTCAAAGTCATGGAAGATCACGATTCTACCTAGCTGGGTGTCAACGAGTAGCTCTTTTTAACTTTTGTTTGTTGTACTTCAAATAACGATGGTGAACCATTATACATCCTATTCTTGAAGTAGCATCTATGAAAGTAATTTTTTTTAATATTCTTTTGGTATAGGTGATGGAGGTTGACTCATTGCATCATGAGAATTGCTTGGGAAAGAAAAAGAACATATATAACTCTGAAAAAAAAGGAACCAAAGACAAAATCGGAAAGAAATTCCATTACTCATGGGAGTAGAAAAACAATGAGATAGCTAGGGAGAAAATACTGAGCATGGGAGCTCAAAATTAAGGGGAAAATATAAAAGAAGAGTAAATAAGATGAGATATAGAATAAAATCCAGTTCAGCCTGTCCAATTGAGCAAGTAAATCATTAAATTAATATCTTGATCAGTTTAATTAAACAATTTGCTTATAATTAGTTTAATCATGATTTGACTATAGTTTTGACTATTAGGCAAGGATCCCATTGACCACAAAACTTTCCAAACAAGTGTTTAACACAATTGCATGCCGAAGATTCGAAGTTGAAGTCATTGGTTAAGCTAGTACAACCCCTTACCAACTGAGCCTTATGCTTGTTGATTAATGTATTAATAATATTAATTACAAAAAATTGTTATGAAATAAATAATCTATAAAAAATTTATATGTCTTGATTTAATTGAAAATACGTACTTTAAAATACATATAAGGCCAAGCATATAAATTTTTCTCCTGATGCTTAACTTGAACTAGTAGCTTGGCCAGTATTTCATTAACCAACGATCTAGTTTTTGGTACCTTGGGGCTGTTTGATTACATGTTCTAAAACAATTTTTTATTTGAAAAAATCTGTTTGAAAATATATTTCAATGTTATGGATTTTGCAAATAAAAGTTAAAAGTTGTTTTGGAAAACTAAAAAATTAAGATGTTTTGATACTTTTTGTTTTCAAAAGTTATAAAAAAAGAAAAAAATATCAAGTTTTCATTAAAAATTAATTATATTTAAAATATTTTTAATATTATAAGACATTTTTAATTACTACACACTCTCCCATATAGTAGTTTTTCTTTACTTGTTATGGTATTTGCGGGGTCTCACAGGAACATCAGATCGTTGGTTGGAAAAAAGTTAAAATCAGATCGCATATTTGGGCTTAACCCAAAATCCATTAGGCCCATGAGAATCGAACGCATTCTGCCTCAGTAGTCAGTGCGATCTCCAGCTGTGGCCAACTGATTCATTCATTGTGCGTCGCCGTGAAATGGATCAGAGCACTTTCTCCGCCCGAACCCGGAAAGCCAGACCCAAGTCTGACCTGTATTCCACCGTCGTCGTGCACGACGGCGACGGCGACGACAGCGGCGGAAACAGCTATGGTAAGCGAGACCAAAGCCGGAGCGGACGGAATGCCAGAAGCTCGGTACCTGAGGACGATACATATGCAACAATGGTCTACAAAGACAATGGCCATGAAGAAGACGAAGATGACGACTCCTCCCTCCCACCTCTTCTTAAGCGCCTGCCCAAGGACTTCGGTGGTGGAGCCTCGATGGACTACGAAGACGATCCTGACGACGATGCCGGCGATTTTGGCACCATGATCGTTAAGACCGATCGAAGTCGGGAGCGAAATCGTTCTTCGTCGCCCATGGGTTCGACCTGGAATTCTCGGAAGTCTCCTTTGAGGCAGGCAAGTCCAACGACGGGACTGGGCGGTGGGGATGACGAAGATGATGAGGGTGACGAGGGGTTTTCAACATTCGTCGTACGTAAAACGGCAAGTTCCAGTGAGAGAGAGTCTGTCAGTGGAACCGTAGTGCGTAGGACAAGCGGCGGTGCTGGTGGTGGTGGAATTGTTACTGGCTCGACAATGGAAAGAGCAGTGGCAAGTATGCAGGCATCGGGTGAACTAGGCTTTGGGAAACAGAGGAGGGGAAGCGGGCCTATGCAGAACGACGAGGGTAGGCAGTCGATAGGGACGAAGGTTTCATCGAGTTCGATCCCGGAAAGCGTCACAAGAGAGGATCCTACAACTAAGTACGAATTGCTCAATGAACTTGGTGGGTGGCAATTTTATTTTATTTATTTATGTTTTTTACGTTCACTTTGCTCCCCTTTTCATTGATCCTATCTCTTGTTTCGCCTTGCTTGCTTAATACATTTCAAGCAATCGCCTTCGTGAATTTCTTTCAAGGGAATTAAGTGAATTTTGAAGTTAATAGTAGTGTTTTCTGGAAGTAAACCGTTTTATTTATTGTTTGTTTGTTTTAATCCTAAAATTGGTCTTTTTCTGGAAAATGTCAGGGAAGGGATCTTACGGATCAGTTTATAAAGCTAGGGATTTAAAAACCTCAGAGCTTGTCGCTATCAAAGTCATTTCCCTTTCTGAAGGGGTAAGTTTCTCTTCTTTTCTATTCACCTGCTCGTCAACCATGTATGTTAGTAGAGTGAGTTTAAACTTTGTAAACAAACTTAAATGCTTCCTGTGCTTAGGAGGAGGGATACGAGGAAATCCGCGGTGAAATTGAGATGTTACAGCAATGTAATCATCCAAACGTGGTCCGCTACCTTGGAAGCTATCAGGGCGAAGAGTATCTTTGGGTAAGAAGATATTAAATGAAAAGAACGAAAACAGAAGCATTTTCCCTCTCTGACCTTAGATCATCATTCATATATAGAACAATAGTGGAGCTCTTTAAAGGTTATAATTTCATATGCATATGCTTGTTAATGTGAGGGCTTTTCATTTTTCTTTTTGGGCAGATAGTTATGGAATATTGTGGTGGTGGTAGTGTTGCTGATCTGATGAATGTGACTGAGGAGCCGCTGGATGAGGGTCAGATAGCATATATCTGTAGGGAGGCACTGAAGGTATTCTAGATTGAGCTGGTTGAATATTCATTTATCAATTATAGATTGTTCATTGATTTTCCCTTTAACCTCCGCTAGCCTGAAGTATAGTTGATTTAAATATGATGTCTGTGCTTAAGATTTGTAAAACAAAGTTCTGAAACATAAGCATTGGGCACCAAGTTTGCTGTTTTATATATGTGCCAATTGTTTCCTTAGTTTATTTTCTACTTATTCTTTCTATTTTTTTTTATTTCCTTTACTCTGCGTAGGGACTTGAGTATTTGCACTCCATTTTCAAAGTCCATAGGGACATTAAAGGTGGGAATATCTTATTAACTGAACAAGGAGATGTCAAGCTAGGTAAGGTGTGCTATGTGAATTTGTGTAAGATCTTCTGAAGTCTCGAGGTTATTTAATGATCCTCATTTAATTATATTTTGTTTTTGATGATGTTATTGTTTTATTGCACTCCACTAGATTGCATGTTTGATAACTAGCACCTCAGGCTACTCATTATTCTTGAATATTTATAGAGTCATCATGTTGTTTATAATGTGATATGGGCTACTAGAAACAACTACCATATTTGTTGAAGTGTTCTTTAGGATACCTCTAGGAAGTAGAGGCTCTTATGTTAGACATTAAGAATGACTGCAATCACCAGAGGTAATTATCTGCATCCAGTTTGTGACTGGTGATGAGAGAGGGAATGTCGCTTGACAGAGAAGAATATGAAGACGGACCATGTGAGTGAGTGTTCGTTGAATGATCATGGGATCCATTTGCCTTCTGGGTTTTGGTCATGTTGGCCGTGTAACGACTGAATCGGAGGGAGGAAGAGCTGAAGGGCTCATCACTCTGATACAATGTTAATTGCAGAGAGAAATTGACTCTGCCATTATATTATTCATCCTAAACCAGGCACATATATAGGATATTAGGGTTTACAAAGCATATCAGAAAATAATCCCTTAATTACAAAGCATATCAGAAAATAATCCCTTAATATCCAAATATTATCTCCTAAGAATAAAAAGCATCAAGTAATAATAACAAACTTATCTGAATAATAACAATCAGATATGGATAACTAAAAGGAAATATGGCCTTTATGGGCCTAGCCCAACACCGCAATTCAACATGAATGTGTGAGTTAGTGATTCCATGCAAAGATTTTTTTAAATAAATTACAATTACCTCAGCTAAAAAGTTATCTGTAGCTGGACTCTTCTAGAAATTAGTGAAAGATCTAGCTAGAATTCTTGGCATTGAATTATTAGTCATTCTCGCATGCCTTATTATTTACTTTGATTCTTTCTATTGAAATGATATGCCCTATGATTCCATCTTTCTTATTTTGAGTCTTCTTACATTTTTGTATTCTCTGTTTTGATGCACATTGTTCCATGTTTGATTAAGTTCAGTCTGTGTTTCTGTCTAATTGTCATGTCATCTGTGGGAGCTGTTCCTAGCTTAAAGTGAAAACCTTCATTTCTTGAAGACCTGTCTAACTCCCAGTTCGATAGAGTTCAATATCTTATAGTATTTAACTCCCTGTTCTAATTTGAGTTATTTCTGATTTTAATGGAAATAACTATAGCATTATGAGAATTCTGTTACTTTAAGGCCCTGTTTGGTTCTGGAGCATTTTGATGGAAATAGAATAAAAAATGGAACTGGAATTGGAAATGGGAATGAAATTGGAAATGGCTTTAAAGGTACATTTGGCATGATAGTAAATTTGAATGGAATCCTGATTTGATTTTTGTTTGTTAGGGATGAATTAGGCGTGGAAAGGAGCCCAGAAACATTAAAAAGAGCATAATGCCCTTAGACAAAAATTAGCCAAAACAACCCTCCTCTCCCTCTCCCCTTATTAAATCATAAACATCAAACCAGCAATAACCAGATTCCTGGTTCATCTCATCAATTAAGAAAAAACAAAAACAAATTCCTGAATCATCTCAGCAATTAAAAAAAAAAAAAAACTAGCAACCCAGATTTCAAAGCAATATCAAATTGATGAGGAGGAAGAGATCGGAGGAGGGAGTGATTGAGGGAGAGAGTGGATGCCAAGGGGAGATATTGAAGGAGGGAGGGAGCGGACTAACAGATCGAGGGAGGGAGAAAATGGTTTGATGGAGATGGCCATGACATCCCGTCTGGAGCATGGCAGAGGGTGACAAGGCCATGGGAGCACTGACTTGCAGGTGATGAAGTTGTGGGCACATTGGATGATAAAAGGTTGCATCAGACTCTTCTTCATTTGGGAACAACATCAAAGACAGCAGAGGAGCCATGTGGATGAAGTGCACAGGTTGAGGCGTGGCTCGAGTGCATGGCAGAGGATGAAGGACGGTGATGATGGTCAGGTGAAGGTTGACGGAGGTCTCGGTGGTATAGAGAACAAAGTATAGAGTAGAAATATTTTCCAAGGAAAATCTGGGTCCAGCTGAATAATTCAAATTCAAGGTTGATTAGGAAAATTTGAATTCCAAGAATTGAAATTCATCCCAGCCAAACCAGGGAAAATGGCATTTCCCACTCTCTTTTCTTTTCCCTCTCAAATTTTAGCGAACCAATCGAGGCCAAAGGATCTATGTTTTCTGTGTTCCTTACTTTTTATTAGTATTACTTCCGAGACAAGATTCAAAATGACATCTGTGCTTGGAATTTTGATGGCTTTAAAAACTGAAGGGGAAAGAAATTATTTGATCAATCTACAATTGTATGAAGGTTTTCTGGTTTATTTCTTTTTCTTTAAATTTCATATGTTTCCTTTTGATTATTACTTAAATTTCCCATGATGAATCTATATTGAAGCTATTTAAGTGTCTTCTACTTCTCAAAAATCAACTAGCGAGTAGTGACATCGCTTTGCAACATTCTGCAGTTTCATTTCTGTCAAGTTATTAAAATCATCCTATAAACTAGGTTTGTTTTAGGTATATCAAGGTTGAAATTGACTATAGTAGTTATTCCTGGTATTGAGTAGTGAAACTTTATTTGGACTGAATAATGCTTGCATTTTATTGATAGGGACCCGATACATATATAGATTGGGGCAGGAGAGAGTGAATCTAATTAAATCCCTAAACACTCTTAAAATCTCTAATAATATAAATCTAATTAAAGACTTTGAAATAAAACATTACAAGATGAGAAGAGAAAAAAGGAAAATTAGGTCCGAGATATTACTGGGCCTAAGGCCCAATAATATGAGTTATATATCCAACACTCCCCCTCAAGCTGGTGAGCAGATGTTTATCATTCCTAGCTTGCCTTTGAATGCTTCAAAATTTTCTTAGGTCAATGGTTTGGTCATCACATCTGCAATGTGCTGTCTTGAAGGGATGTAAGATAGATCGATAGTCTTTGTATCTAATTTTTCCTTGATAAAATGCCAATCGATCTCTATATGTTTGGTACAATCATGATGCATTGGATTGTTGGCAATCTTGATTGCAGACATGTTATCACACCATACTTTAATGGGTCCAACCGTGTCAATCTTGAGCTCCTTTAGAAGTCTAACAATCCACATTCCTTCACAAGTTCCTAGAGCAAGAGCCTTATATTCGGACTTAGGAGAGCTTCTTGAAAATACAAGTTGCTTCTTGCTTCTCCAGGTCACCAAGTTGCCCCACACATAAGAGCAATAGCTAGTAGTAGATCTTTCTATTTTTGACCCAGCCTAATCAGCATCTGTGAACAATTCATGCCTCTAATATCACCTTTTGCAAAGAACAGTCCCAGTCCTGGAGTCTTTTTCAGATACCTAAGTATCCTGTAAACTGTAGCTAAATGTTCCCTTTGAGAATAGCTTGAGAACGGGCTAACTACGCTAAAAGGAAAGCAAATGTCAGGTCTAGTATGAGATAAATAGATCAACTTGCCTACTAGCCTCTGATATCTTTCTTTATTTACTACTGTCCCATCAGATCTGATTGTCAATTTCTGGTGCAGTTCCATGGGAATGTTTGCAGGTCTTGCTTCTAACATCCCTATTTCCTTCAACAAATCCAGAGTATATTTTCGTTGGGACACACTAATCCCCTTATGTGTTCGTGCCACTTCCATGCCCAAGAGGTATCTTAGAAGTCCAAGATCTTTGATCTCAAATTCAGTTACCAAGTTGTACTTTAGTTTGACAATTTCCCCATCACCATTTCCTATCAAAACTATATCATCAACATACACAATGAGAGCCATCATTTTTTCATCCCAATGTTTAACAAATAGGGTGTCATTTGCTTGGCATTGTTTGTATCCCCAAGTTTTAATAGCTCGAGTAAATTTTTCAAACCACCCCTTGGTGATTGTTTTAAGCCATACAGAGACTTGATCAAGTTGCAAACCTTGTGAGAATTATGAGAATCTCATAATCCTAATGGAATTTCCATATAAACTTCTTCCTCAAGATCATCACTTAGGAATGCATTTTTGACATCGAGTTGATGTAAAAGCCAATCTAGATTTGCAGCGAGAGACAACAGAACTTTTATAGAGTTAAGCTTGGCAACAGGCGCGAAAGTTTCCTGGTAATTAATCCCATAAGTCTGAGTAAAGCCTCTAGCAACTAATCGAGCCTTATATTTGTTTACACTCCCATCAGGATTGTACTTTATTGTGAAAACCCACTTACTACTTATGATTGACTTCTCCTTAGGCAACTCGGTGATTTCCTATGTTTGGTTTTTATGTAGAGCCCTCAATTCTTCTTTTATGGCCTCCTTCCATTTGGGATCTATGATTGCTTCCTCAAAGTTCTTCGAAATATTTTCATTTTTGACATTAGCTACAAAAGCCTTCAAATGAGGAGATAAACTTTTCTTTGAAATATACCTGGCAATAGGATATTTGGTACAATTCCTCTTTCCTTTCTCAAAGCATTGGCCAATGTAAGTCCTCAAGACTTTCCTTAGGTGCAAATTCATGGTTCTGCATTGGTGTGGAAATGGGGTCTTGTCCACTTTGGTGCTGTTCAATAGCACTATTAGGTTCTTGAATTGAGTCTTAGAATTAGACAACATATTAAGGGGCTCAAAAGGATTCACATCTTGGAAGCGGGATTTGCTATAGGAATTTTTAGAATTTGGAGATATTGTTTCAATGGGGTCAAAACGGTTTAAAGGCTCAGAGGTGGAATCATTGTGAGTAGAGGGGATATTTGTAGACAGATCTGGTAATATGTGTTCATGCGGTTGTCCAGAAAAGTTAGGCAAATTGTTATGATGATCATTCTCAGGTAAACAAATTGACCATTCATTTTCATTTGTCCCTTTCTACCCCTGAATGGGTGATTTGTTAAAAAAGGGTTGGTTTTCAACAAATTTGTCATTCATGGTAACACAAACACGATTGGTAACAAGAGAATAACATTTATATCCTTTTTGAGTAAAGGAGTACCCCAAGAAGGCACACTTGATGGCACGAGAATCAGCGTTGTTAAAGGCAAAAGGTGCACTCAAGGCGCAAAGTCTGTAAAATGCCTTAGGCACAAGGTGCTAGAAAGGCGCACGCCTAAATGAAGCAAGACGCTATTATGTGAAAATGAAAAATATATAAACAACTAACTATAGATGAAAGATGAAATGATAAATGTAAATTTACTTAAACCTTCATATAAAATTGTGTTCTCTATCATATTTAAAATTCCAATCAAAGATAATTCCTTATAATAAATTAAAATCTTTTCTATTCTGTAATTGTTTTCTCTTATTTAAAATTTAAATCTTCCCTTTCTTTATATAAGTTTACTTATTTTTTATATCATATAATAACTTTCTATATTTTATATCATATTTTAATAATAAAAAATGATATGAAATATAGAAATACCCACTACCCAATCACGATCATGAGTCACAAGTCCATAGTTGAATCTTCTCTTCCATTTTTGTAAAAAGTGTGACTCAAGACACTACAGTACCCAGTTGGTCACTAATACCCAATCGGTGGACGAATCGTCTTCTCTTCTTCTATACCTAGTCCGCATCGTCCTCTTTCCTCATCTTCTCTTTTGCAATGCCCAGTCCTAGTCACCATCTTCTCTTCTCTACTGATTTGTCTCTTCTCTACTGCTCCAAGGCGCTATGAAGCGAGTGCCTTTTGGCCATGCAAAGCGCACAAGGCGCTCACCTGACTAAACCCAGCACCTCTCAATGAAGAGAGGTGATGACCATGTTCAGCACCTCAACTTTGCACCTTAGGCACTAAGGTGAGCACCTTTAACAACACTGACAAGAATCTAGCTTCCCCCCAACCTCATTGTACACAAATACTGTACACCCAAAGGCCTGTTTTGGTATGGTTGTTGTGAGATGGGAGTTAGGATAGATCTCGAGAAATTTGTAAAGAGGGGTTTGAAAGTTTAGAGTTTTAGAGGGTAAACGATTAATCAAGTAGGTAGATGTAAGGATAGCATCCCCCTAAAATTTATTTAGGACATTACCACCAATCATAAGAGCAAGAGCAACCTCAAGCAAATGTCTAATTTTTCTTTCAGACACCATTTTGTTGGGGAGAATAGGCACAAGATGTTTGATGGTGTATGCCACGTTTTCTAAATAGGTTTGAAAATTGGAGTTCAAATATTTTCTTTGTTATCACTTCAGAATTTTTATTGATGTTTGAAACTAATTTTGAACAAAAGCGTGAAAAATTTTAAAGATTGTGAAAACTTCAGATTTTTCTTTCATAAGAGAAACCCATGTTACCCGAGTATGATCATCAATAAAAGTGACAAACCATCTGGACTTAGAATTGGTTTCAAATTTTGATGGACCCCACATATCACTATGGATCAGGGAAAAAGGGTGAGTAGGATTATACTTGTTTGAAGAAAAGGAGGTTCGAACTTGTTTTGCAAAGTTGCAAGCTGCAAGTATCACAATGGACATTAGAAATAACTTTATATTAATATCAAGAAACAGAAATTTCATATATTGAGGACTTGGATGCCCTAACCTAGAGTGCCACAAAAACAAAATCTGCACTGGTCATGGCAGAAAAAACAGCACAAGAATTATTTGATAAAGATCCATGGATATAGTAAAGTCCATTCCACTCTTTAGTATTGCCAATCTTTTTCCCCAAGGCCAAATCTTGAAAACCACAGCCCATGATATAAAAAATAACCATGCAATTCATTTGAATCACAATACAACTCACAGATAACAAACTACACTTAATAGTCGGAACAACAAAAATTCTTCAAAATAATATGTTCAGAGATAACAACAGTTCCGAACCCATGACTTTGGCATATTCACCATTAGCTACCTCAACAAATTTATGTTCAAAATTTCAAAAAAATCAGAGAATAATTCCCTGAACCCTATTATGTGTTCCGTTGCACCAGAATCCATTACCCAAGTATTTTTAGATATGAATGTCCCATTTAGAGCTTTGGTAAGAGCAGTACCTGATTGAGCCAAGGTCACAGAAGGGGTTTTTGCCTCACATACATCACCAGCAGCAAAAGAAGCATGTCTTTCTAATACTTTTTGGAGAACTGAGAATGCCTCGGCACTCAATGATCCACTTTGTGAATTTGCAGCAGTCACTATAAACCCCTTCCCTTCACTTTTGGGCTTATGTTTAGAGTTTGAGGGCTTGCCATGTAACTTCCAGCACTCATCCTAGATATGACCACCTTTATTGCAGTGATCACACCACTTTCCTGATTTCTTTCCCTTCATTTCTCCTCGGGCAGAAAGAGCAGAAGCATCTTTTGGAAGAGAAGTTGGGATAGTGGGACTTTGAGTCAGTACTTTCTACTTTCCTCACATCTTATCATATTAAACGTTTCCTCTAGCATGGGAAGAGGTTTCATGCTCATGATTTTGCCTCTAATATCTTCATATGAATCATTGAGGCCCAACAGAAAATCATAGCATCTATCTCTATCAACTAATTTTTTATAATAAAGTCCATCCTTGTGGCATGACCACTCATGGATCTTATAGAGATCAATTTGTTGCCAAAATTTCATTAGGGAAGTATAATATCGAGTTACAGATTTTCCATTCTGAAGAAGGCTTTTAAGGGAACGTTTTACCTAAAAAATGGCAGCTGTATTTTCACGAACAGCATAAGTATTCCTGGCTGACTCCCAAATCTCCTTGATAGTGGCTGCAAGTAGGTAATTTTCACTTACCTCTACTGTCATAGAATTCATGAGCCAAGCCATCACCATGTTGATTTCAGCAATCCAGATTTCATACTGGATATCATTGGGTAAAGGAGGAGGAGGAACACCCGTGAGATACTTCTCTTTATTTCTCCCTCGTACAACCATTGAAACATTTCAAGACCACTAAAGGTAATTATTTCCATTCAGTCGGTGCGTGATCTTAATCTGGGTAAAGCTCTCGGACGCTAAGGTAATCATGCCAATCGACCCTCTTTCTCCACTCGACTCAGTCACACTAGTCATGCTCTTTGACCCATCATCACTAGTCGAGCTTTTCTGGCTTCCGTCACTTTGACATGCTCATGGTGGTCGGTTCATGAGAGCTTCAACGAACGACATCAAACCAAAGGAAGAAGAGAAGGAGGATGACACGAGAGCCGAGAGGATCGAAAACGCTACTCTGATACCATGAAACTTTATTTGGATTGAATAATGCTTGTATTTTATTGATAGGGACCCAATACATATATAGATAGGGGCAGGAGGGAGTGAATCTAATTAAAGCCCTAAACACTCTCCTAAAATCTCTAATAATATTAATCTAATTAAAGACTCTGAAACATAATGTTACAAGATGAGAAGAGAAAAAAGGAAAATTAGGTTTGAGATATTACTGGGCCTAGAACCCAAGCCTAGGGCCCAATAATATGAGTTATATATCCGACAATTTAAAATCTTAGAAGAGATTGTAAGAAAGGATTGTGTGAAAAGTAGTGGCCCAACCTCATGGTGCTTTTCTCTCCTTCCCTTGTTTGCTCCTATTTTCTATCTTTATGTGTTGTTAACTGAAATTGAAATTTGTATCTAATGCATTAGAATTCTTTGACTTCAATCAACTGGCTGCTTAAGAAAAGCTGTTTGACAATGTGAGCAGGGATTTTGGTGTTGCTGCACAGCTTACCAGGACCATGTCAAAGCGAAACACGGTACTTAATTTGCAAACCTATTATTTCTGTTTATTATGCATATGGACCTTCTCTTTTCTTTTCTTTTCTTTTTCTTTGCATTCTGAAGTGATGAGCGTGTTGCTACTGCCATATTTCATTCTATGTGGTTAGAGTGGTGGAAATGAATTCTCTTTATATTGCACTAAGTCCTAAGTTTAAGGAAGTGGGTAGTGTTTTTAGAGTCTTTTAATATTGTTCAGTCTATTTATTTGGTCTGCTCATTTGTAGAAGGACATTTAGAATTAATCAAGTTTTCAGTCTCTTTGGAGATTCTCCTTGACTTGGCTATATTTCTTTGGGTGAGATACTTGCTTAGAGAAAGTTAGTAGATTATTTTCTTTGTTTACCCTTGTTTCTACCAATGTCCTTTGGGTTTGAGGTGTGAACTGTTATGAAATTATGAATGTAGGTAAGATTTCATTAGATTCATTAATTATTAGGATTTATTTGGATTTTAAATTGATTTAAATGGGATTTAGATTGGATTGATATTTAATTATATTATTATATTAGTAGGATTTTGATAGATTAGGATATCTAGAGAATGACTTGGATAGATTAGGGTATATTTATATGAGAATAATGCCTATAAACAAGAGGCAGTAGTGTACTTAATTTTTGACTTTGATTTCCAATGAGATCTGCACTCTTCAAATTTCTCTTTGCTCTCCTTATCTCTCTTTTCCTCTCTCTTTCTCATAAATTCCATGACATGAACAAATCATGTATTGGCCAAACCTTGTGCTGAGTCTCAAACTTCTTTCCCTAATGGTGTTCCTCAGAAGACACCATAACAGTTACAAGAAATATATTAAATGTGTTAATCAAATATATTTGTTTATATAGTGTGTATATTGCAATTGAAATAGATGTATCAAAATACTAAGTAAAAAGAAAAGGAGAGAAATTTCTTTCATTTCTCTCTACTATTTTGATGGCATTGCTTGGTCAGTACAGAGAAGATGGTGTGAAATTGGGTACAACAAAGAGGGAGTGAAAAATGAGTGTAGAGGTTATGGATAGTTTTGGTAATTTGTGATTTTAAGTGAGGGCTTGTCTTCAGAAAATAAATTTGATTATTTTTAAGAAGATGCTCTAGTTTGTTTCTTCCCACAAAGGAAAATCTGTTCCTACTATCACTTAGAAATAAATTATTTTTCAAAAGCATGGCCAAACACCATGAAAACCAAAAGTAAGTATGTATTGAAAAGTAAACAGCTTCTCCGTTGCAAAGCTTGGGTGAACAGGCTTCACATTGACTGAGGAATGTAAGCTACTAAGTAATACTCATGATATGTTTTCTTTATCATCACTAACTGAGGTGATTCTAATTAGACTGACGTGTGGCATTTCTGCCCGTAATATCATTAACATGAATTGGCTGAGGCTGCAGGTAGATTCATTGATTCTGACATATTCAGCCTGTCTTTTGGTCATGTATTTCTTTTTTGCCTGTTCAATAAGATGTAATAATGCGATTGTCACAATTTTTTTTTTTGTAATTTAACTTTATTTTTCAGTCAACATAACTATTTGCTGCTTGCAAGTACTTGTTGCAAAGTATTTTCCCCCTGTAAATAATTATGGCATGTGACTTTGTTAAAGCTCAATGTGAGATCAATATCATGTGGTTTATTATTATTTATTTTCTTAGCATGAACGGAGATCTGAAGGATTCTTTTTAATGGGTTTATAGTTCATTGGAACACCTCATTGGATGGCTCCAGAAGTTATTCAGGAAAGTCGCTATGATGGGAAGGTACTTCAAATCTGATTTCCCCTCTTTACTTTGCTGTAGTTTCTTTTTCTTTTTTTCATAATCTTGGATCTTTTTCTCTGCTACCTATGCACCTCTATTAAAAAAAAATGCTAGTCTTGCATTTTTAACCCTTTGAACACATGATGATAAATAAATGGATGTCATGGCGTTGTAAGTGCATTAGTGGTTTTGATTTGATTATCAGAAGCAGAAAAGTGAATATTCTTGATGAGAGTGATTGCAAATAACAGCTGGACTACATGCAGAACAGTTCATCACTGGTTGTGAATGTTATTATTTGAAACTTGAAACTATCTCTTTTACACTGTTTGGTTTGGGGAAGGGAGGGGAGGGTTTTTATTATTTAATGTTACCTTGTTTGGTTCAGAAGGAGGGGAGGGAAAATAATTCTATGATGGACAGTTATACCGTTATATTAAAAAATACTAATAAACGTATAATATAAGCTAAATTGTAATTACAATATATATAACTATAATCTCCTTCAAAAATATATAATTGTAATCATAATTATATAAATATATATATATAATTAACTAGATAATTGTAAGCTATGACAATAAATATACAATAAAATGAAACTAAAAAAAATCCATTCATCATAGCAAGAAGGTGGTGTTCAATCATAGAGCATACAACAAAATATCAACAAAATCACATCATTTTGGGATACAAGTGAAATACATCAACAAGGTCTTAACTCAAAGAAATACATCAATGTTTATTCCTAAGTTGATTCTGATAATCTATCCACATTTGGTTAGCAATTGTATCTCTTAGAGTCCAACCCTAGCAACCTCATCACTCTCCCTCCTTGAAGCACGGTCATTACTAGCTTGTGCATCTTGAGCAGCAAGTTCGTCATCTACTTGATGCAGAAGAGTTTCATCAGGATCTACACTCATCAAATAATTATGAAGGATGCAACATGCACCAATAATTAGTGTTTGGGATTTGACACCATAAGTAGGCTCAGATGAGCTAGATAAAATTGGGAATCTTTTTTTCAACACTCCAAAAGTTCTTTCAATAGCATTACGCAATGAAGCATGTCGAAGATTGAACAGTTCCTTATGATTTCGAGGTGGATTGCTTGAATATTCTTTCAAATGATAGCGAACTCTTCTATAAGGTGTAATAAGGCCACTCGTTAGCATGAAGCTAGCATCCATAAGATAATATTTACCTACAATGAAATAAAATAGTCATTATGTTAATTTCAAAATATTATTTGTTACATATTTACTTTGAAAGAACTACTAGTTAGTGAGAGACTAACCTTCAAGAATTATAAGCCTATCTTCTCGTCTTAATGCATTCTTCAAAATTCTTGAGTCAAATGCAGTGCTTTCCCATCTAGCAAGCACATAAGTGAACTTCAAATCAAATGTGCATGCTACTAACACATTTTGTGTTGGAAAGTCTTTCCTACCCCGATATCTAGGAGCATCTTTAGGAGATACCTTGGCACGTATATGTGTCCCATCTATGGCACCAATACAATCTTTAAAATATGGATGGAATTTACCACCTTCACTATGTATTTTGGGAGGGATCATAGAACCACCAACTTTACTATGACGGCTAATTGTTTCACACAAACGTCGAAAAAGGAAGTTTACTACATGATTTTTTGCTTTATGGGTTATTATGAAAAGGGTTTTGGCAACTTGTTCTTCTACACTCACCTATCGTGTCGGTTGTAAGCCACAATCTTTTTCTAGCATACTACAAAGTTTTAAGAAGGCTTGAGAACCCATTCTAACAAGATGTCACCCATTATCACTGCTAGTTATGTGACTCATTATTTCTTCACGTACTCTCTCTCTCTTTGAGCTCATACTATAACTCTAGAACTCACTTTTCTCCTATTATTAGACATTAGGAGTGCACAATAACTTGCAACAAGACAAATGAAATGAGCTACAAGCCTTCGGCACATATCCAACCATTCAATCAAAAAGTCATCAGATTCCATCTAACAAAGGAAAGTACTTGTTATTGAAACAGATTTCAACACCAAATTGGATAACGAAAATAAATATGGATTTTACTTCTAAACACCACCTCATGTCCAGAACAGACCATAAAAATCTACAATGTGATTTTTTTAATCAACATATACTTTTAAAATGGTTTGTCATTTTCCTATAAGATAACATTTCATGATTTTATCATAAACATATACCATAAAAATATGTTCTACATGGTAAGATTTTGTCATTATCCTATAAGATAACATTTCATGATTTTTTAAATCAGCATATACCTTTAAAATGGTTTGTAGCCTGAACTTTGTGATCCTGGAGGAGTTCAAATCAAATTGTCGTTGCAATCCAAAATAATATGCTGTAAATGAGGGTTTTTTGATCTTTTTTCTAGGAATGGCACTCACTGCTGGAACATTGGCTGCTATAATTGGCACAGTTGAAACTGATATTTTTGTTGATATTATTGGTTCTTTCTAAGGATTTCTATTGCTTACATCACTCCTCTATTTTCTTTCTTTCTGCCTGCCCTTTCCAGGATTTCTTTGTTAATTTTGATGTGCCTAGTGAGTATAATATCTTATTAGATTTATCTTAAACTCACATTATTTTTTTGGATTTTTCTTAGTTAGGGAGTGGCTGCTGTGTTATTTCTAGAGATTTTACTCACAAAATCAATGGCAAACTTATTTGTGAGCCTAATCCATGAATAATGTAGCAGGCATTGTCAATACAAATAATATCTCTTATTCCCTAGCATTGGGAAAAAATAAATAGGGAACAAAGTAGTGCTCGACAATGGTTTTTTGCTGAATTTGAGCACAAACTTCATGATCACACGAATCATATAATGAAAGCAACAAGAGCATTTAAAGGTGTTAGATCTGGCTTCTCTACCATTTCAGTCAACCATTCACAAACAGGTCAAGATTGGGAGAGAATAGAAGGGGGTGACAGAATAAAGGAAGACACAGCAAATTTTCATCCAGCCACAAACAGAATAGAAGGGGAGGACAAAATAGAACAGAGGGGGGATGATGAAACCTGAAGGAAAAGGGCGACCAGGATGGCAGCAGTGACGGTGGAGGCAGCGGCTACAGTTGCTACGGTGATGATTGCAAGTCATGATTGGCACTAGCGTGAGGGGAACGATGCGGTCTAAGCCTCCAAGAATGATCAGAATGAATGAAGGAAAATGGGTTTTATCTAAAGAGGGCATTTTTGGATTATCAAAATATAATATGGGCAAATT
This sequence comes from Prosopis cineraria, assembly GCF_029017545.1. Classification (NCBI taxonomy): domain Eukaryota; kingdom Viridiplantae; phylum Streptophyta; class Magnoliopsida; order Fabales; family Fabaceae; genus Prosopis; species Prosopis cineraria. Next base: position 28,469,700 of record NW_026555341.1, read on the forward strand.
AGTCAAAATGGAACAAAATTATACCTCTTCCCTCCATAGCCCTCCATTTTGGAGGGAAGGGTTTGGAGAAAATTTTCCCTCCCCTCCCCTCCAACCAAGCAAGGGGTTAGGAGTTGATTTTTTGCATTAGAATATATATATATATAGTTTTATCTATGAACACGAATATGCTGATATAGAGTTTGATATATGGGGAAAGTGCAGCATAGTGCATTTGAAGGAATAACAACTGGCAAAAATAACAGTATTGGAGGTGAAAAGTGTTGAGGTATTTGACCGCATATATATTAATATGTGATTATTTTGTCAAATATAGAACTGATGGAGAATAATGGAGATCTAAATTCATCACATCGGTGGATCGCTAGAGTTTAGAACCATTGAATTTTTTTTTCCTATTACTTGATAATCCTAATTTAATTTAGAAATGAATTATATGATGTCAAGGTCTAATTGAGGTTAAAGCATTACAGATCTTTTAATTTATTCCTGTATCCATTTACAGCATAATGGTGGGGATGTATGGAATTTTTGGTCGAATTCTTTTGTGATAGATAATATAGTACGTTTTATATATATTTGTTTATTCAGGTAGACGTATGGGCTCTTGGTGTGTCTGCAATTGAAATGGCAGAGGTATTTCTATTACTTGTGCTTATAATTGCAAGCATCCTATCACTGTTACTTATACCAAATGTGGATTACTTTTTCTCTGTAGGATGTTTGCTATTTAATTTGTTTATTGTTTTCGGTGGCGTTTCTGAGGTAAATATAAGAATTTCCTTTTTAGCAAAATTTTTCCTTCTTGAAGGAAAGTTTATAAGCTTATCTGGGTTAATGAGTGAGATATTTTTGTTAGGTTGAGTAATTTTCCCCATAGTGTTGTTCGTGATATTATCTTTTTAATTTGTTAGTAGTTTTATGTTAGGTGTTATTCTTAATGTTTATTCTAGATGGAAGAGTTTTATTATTCTTATGCTTTGGATAAAATCTTTTACTGTAATTCTCAGGGCCTTCCTCCAAGATCAGCTGTCCATCCAATGAGGGTTAGTCTTCAACTATAATATATGTTTGCAATTTTATGAAATTACGATGATTTCATCCATTGAACTGTAATAATTGTGAAGTGGGGGAGAATTGGAGTGGGAGAAAAGGGAGAGCAAGTGTGAGGTGAATGGGAATAACAGCTAATGGGTTAAGGGTGAGAGAGAATGTATTGTAGGATCCATGTAGATGCTTCTACTTAGTTAATTCTGAAGCTTGTACTTACTAGTTAATCCTTGAAAAGCATTTTTTTCAAGAATTACTGTGCAAGCAATTTTGGTGCTCTATTTTTCTCTTGTCTAGTAATCATAATGCCTGCTTCTTTCCTGTTCTGTTATAGTTGTTGTTCATTACTGGCACCATTCAAGATTTTCATGTACTATATCCATGATACTACCCTACATAAACTGCAAAAAATTTTGCTGCCTTGTGCCTTTAAGAAGATTTTGATCCATGGTTGGAAGAATCATGGCTTTATGAATTAGCTCATAATTTATAACATTTCAGCTATTTGGTGCTCAACTTGTTTATGCAGCATCTTGAAAGCTATCATATGTCTATCCTTTATGGTATTTAGTGAAATATCTGAGATATCTGTTCCTTTTTACAGGTTTTGTTTATGATATCCATTGAACCAGCACCGATGCTTGAGGATAAAGAAAAATGGTTTGTCTTTTAACAATGTCCAACTCTATGTTGCTATATGAAGCCATGAGTTTAAAGTGGCAGTTCTTTGGCTACCTGGTATCATGTTGGTTGATGTAAATTTAGCTTGCTATTTGAGTTTGATAATTTCCCTAGTCCCACAATTCTTTTGTTTTTTGGGCTCTGTATTTTATGGTTTGATGCATCGTTTTGTTGGTAGAATTTGACTAAACATAAGTCTTTAATTTGTATTAGAATTGGCATGACCATTCCTTTCAACTAGGTTTGATAAATTCTGTCACAATATCCTTAATTACCATACCATGAAGCCTTCAATGTTAGTGCCATTCTTGGTAGCTTAACTAACCAGTGTTACATTCTAGATCATGGTTAACTATTTGCTTATGTCACCACGTGCTTGTTCAGTTTTACTATGTATAACAATCTTAATGCTGCATTTGATCGTTTGTTACATTTTCTTTGCTATAAAGGGCTCAAAGTCTGTTCGATTATTTATTGTTAAATTTATAGTCATAGAACAAATTAAAGTACATGTGGGGAAAATTTTATTTCAATTTAATTTGGGGGGGGTTCTTTCATTGGCCTCTTAGGAATTCTTGTTGGAGGTAACCCAAAAGGTGCTGCCACTTCTTGAGATCTCATGGTTCTAAAGATGTTAAATGCAGTAGCTGAGGTGTTTTCTGCTAGAAATGTACTTCTTTATGGTGTTGGGTTTTCTGAGGGAAATATGATAATCTTTTTTTTTTTCCCTCATCAAGTAGGCTAGCGATCAGCTAGAGCTAACAAGGTCTAATGCAAGTGGGACAAACCCCCACTGTGGTCAAGTAAAATAAGAGATTCACACCCACTTGGGGGGTTAGTTAACAACATAAATTTGTTCGACCGATCATGAGCCTGTCTAGCTAAGAAATTCGCACAAGCATTGGCCTCCCGAGGAGCATAGTGTATGCAATAGTCACAATGAACACTAATAAGCTTGTATACTTCAAATATGTCCTTGGAAAAGGGATGATCACCATTAACACCTCTATAGATGAGGTTAATTGCATCCAGGTAGTCCGTGTAAATCCTAGCCATTTCTATGTTCAAATAATGACATAAATTCAAACCACCTTTAATGGCTTTGATCTCAGCTATGGCTATCGGCATATGTCCTAAATTTTCCATGAATCCTCGTGCCCATTCACCAGAATCATATCGGGCCAGACCATCGCATGAAGCACTATTCTACAGATTGAGGGATGCATCTACGTTGACTTGAACAGTGTGAGGAGGAAGAGGCAACCACCTGTGTGAAGAGGAATCTCCCATATTAGGTCCATGCATTGTGAGATGTCCAAATTCACATTCTTCCGCCAATCTCCTTTGACAAAGCATGAATGATGTCACTGTCATTATAATTAGTTCTCTCAAAGATATCTTTGCATCTTTTAGTCCAGATAAGCCAACAAATATTTCCAAATACTTTCGTCAAGGGCCAATGTTGGAAATTTCCACCATTAATTTGATGTGTGGCATTCCATCATACCCATTCCTACAAGTTGTATGAGAAAAATCGGTCATAATATACAGGGTTATGATATCCTTTCATATTATTTTCGTTCTCACACAATCTCTCAAAGTAGGTATTATACTCATCACATTCGCGCTCAAAATGGCACTGGGCATCAACAGTGATTCCTCTCTTCACTTTGAGGAGGTTGTTAGGAAGTCTCTCATGAAGGACCTACCAGAAGAAAATTTTCAATTTTTTCGGGAGTGACCACTTCCACATGCATCCCCAAATCCTACTATTAGTAACAATTGCATCACCTTTCAGAAATTTATAAGCCGCTTTGATTGAGAACCTACCATCACAAGCAGACTGCCGTTAGAATGCATTATGATGGTTCAATTGAGGTTTAATAGAGACAATTTTATTAATGATATTCATGGGAAAATATCTCCCCAATTTCTGCCTATTCCAAATACTAGAAGGGTGTAGGAAGTCACAAAATCTGGCCTTAGGGTCAAAGGATTGATCATTTGTAGTCACATACTCAATAAGAGGTTGCTGAAAAGGAGTCCAATAATCCCACCTGAATTTTGTAGTGATGCTGTTGATTTTCTTACACTCACTTTGCTTAAAATGTCCCACAGTTTTAAAATGCTATGCCAAACATGAGAAGCTGCATTCTTCTTTTCCCCCACTGGAATTTCATCTTCACCACATTTGTACTTGGCTTTAACGCATTGGACTCGTAGATAGTTTAGTCTAGGGATAAGCCCCCAGCAGAATTTAAAGATGAAAGCTTGATTTTGCAGCACAAGGTCTTAAATCCCAAGGCCCCCCATCATAGTTTTGTGCCCTTTGATCATGTTCCAAGAAATCAAATGCATCTTTCTCCTATCATCATGGTTAGTCTATAGGAAATTTCTACTGTGCTTCTCAATCTCCTTGAGGACATGCTTAGGAATAAGCATGGTTTGCGTGAAATAAGAGGGGAGGGATGAGAGGACAAATTTAATTAGGACCGTCTGACTAGCCATGCTAAAAAAAGAACATTTCCAAGAGAAAAGTCTTTGCTGAACCTTCTGAAGGATGTAACATATCTTTGTGAATCCTTTTATGTAATAAAGGGACACCCAGCTACTTACTAAGGTTAGGAGTTAGGCCCACTCCAAGTGTTTGACTCAATCCAATTGCATGTTGGATGCACATTCTCTTTGAGTAGAAGAGTTTGGTCTTAGCAAGGTTCATTATATGACTAGAAGTTCTACATAATACCTCTATGACTTGTTTAATTAATGTCACCTGACCAACGGAAGTTTTAGAGAAGAGTAACAGATCATTAGCAAAGAAGAGATGAGAAATGGAGGGCCATTTGGTTGAAATTTTAAGGTTTTTCCACCTTTTCTACTAGCAGAGGTAATGGATCGGCATGCCCAATTCCTCCATACATGATTGTTTTAGACTTGTTAATATGATTGTTTTAGTCCTTTTTCTCTCCAAGAGTTGGTGATGGATCTCATCAAGTTTTGGGAGGATAGGTAGGTAGGAAGGAAGTATGTTTCTTTAACTCTATTTGGAATCTTCAGTTGCTTTCCTCTAGCATAATCGTCTGTTTCAAAACTTCTATTAAATTCAAGGGAATAGGTGTTTTCAATTTTCCATGGGTTCTTATTGAATATTGATGTATATGTCAATGAATTTGAAATAGAAACTCTTGCTCTCCTTAACACTGTCTACTATCCCTTGGACAGCGACGTTAAAAGTTGGCTTGTAATGTTATTTATTATGGTGTCAACATGGATTCATTCGCTATAATCATAACGTGGATAGGCCTCTCTTTGGTGTTGAATGCATGGCATATATTAAAGAGTTATCAACAACCACCACCTTTATCTTACTAGGTGGGGTCGACCATATGGATTGCATTGCACCTTTATGCTTTATCATGTACCAAGGTTTTAAGAATGTTAACTGAGAGATCTCACTCAACCACTTCTATAAGTATTCTCTTTAGCCTTCTTTTATCCCTTTTTACAAGGCTTAAGATTATCTGTTCTACTCTTCTCACTGATGTCTTCTGTAGTTTTCTCTGTACATGTCTAAACAATCTCAAAAGATTTTCTAACATTTTCTCCTTAGTAGATGCTACACACACTTTTTTCCATACATGCTCATTTTGAATTTTATCTTTACATGTATGCCTACACATCCATCTCAACATTCTCACTCTACTACTCCAACTTCATACTCCTGCTATCCCTTTAAAGCTCAACATTTACTATCATATAACATAACTAGTTTTATAGCAATTTGATAAAGCTTCCTTTTAAGTTTAGGGTTAAGGGTCAATTTTACCTCTGAATTGTACGCAAAGGTTCATAAATGATCCTAAACTCAACTTAGGGTCAATTTTGTCTCTTAACTTTAGAAATTCAGTCTATCGTGCCCCTGACGTTATTTTCCCATCATGTGGGTCCCATACTTAAATTTTTTTGATTTTTGTATCATAAAATATATTAACACACTCCCATCTTTCTCCTTTTCTCTCTCCACCCCACATTCTTTGTCTCTTCCCCCTACTCTCTCCATCTCCAAGTAGCCCACATAACAATGCCACTTACCCTCTAGCCTTCTCTCCGTCTCCATCGATATGGTGTGGCTCCTCCCATCATTATAGCTACCTTACCCTCCAACATGCAAAAAAAAAAAGTTGAGACTATTTCCATATACCATAATGGCACCACTATCGAGTCTTTCATTCACAATTCATCGATGTCAGCTAGAGATGGTGGGTCTAGTAAAGGTGACACTGAGCATGGTGAAGCAATAGCTTGAGATTGAAATGATGATGCTTGAGTTAGGTCCTGTTCTCCCTTATTTTTTATGTTAGAAACAGGGATGGTACTTCCCATCATCATGAAATCTAGCGATTGCTCCGACGTCCTCCTGGGCATACTCTCAAGAACCCACCTGCATGCATGGATGCTCTAGATTCTGTTAAAGCAGGAGAATAGGTGGGCATGAACAAACTGAAAACAAGATAAATGGACAAATGAAAACACTAAAAACAAAGATAAAGATAGAGAAAGAGGAGTAGACAAAAACAGGAAAAACAAAGCAAAGCAACAAGAACAGAGGAAGAACAGTTGATAATGCTTAATTGAAGCAATGGAAGATAGTGATGAAGAGAAAAGCAGGGGGAAGCAGAGGTGGTGGAAGTGGGGGCAAGGAAAGGGTGAAAGAGAGATAAAACTCTCTAAAGGCAGAGAGACAAAGCTCTTTGTCACAACCCCAAAGAAAAGAAATTTTTTAATTATTAAAAAAATAAAAAAAATATCGATGGGACCCACAATACAATATTTTATAATAAGTGAATATTAAAAAATTTATGTGGGCCTAGCTAACGGAAAAAATAGACAATACAAATGGTAGGGTGATAGATTTGAAAATTTTAGTGGTTAAGGGATATAAATGACCCATGGTTAAGGTTAAAGTCATTTGTGCTCTTTCATGATCAATTCAAGAGTAAAATTGACCTTTAGCCCTTAAGTTTATTAGGTATCTTTCAATCATAAATAACTTTTTTAGTTTTTCTCTACTTAAACCACATAGCTTGTATCCTATGTGCAACATTGCCATCCATTTCTCTATCATATTGAATAATAGCTTCCAAATATTTAAACTTATCAAAATTGTAATGCAAATATTTCATCTTAATCTCTTCATAATTCGCCTCTTATCTCCACAATAAAAACTTTATCATCTACAAAAAGCATACATTTAGAGATTTTCTCTTGAATATGCTCAATCAAAACATCTAAGAATAGGTCAAACAAATAAAAACTCAAAGATGATTTCTAATGTAGTCTAATCTTTATGGAAAAGTCTTTTGTTTTACCTCCAAATGTTTTTATATTGGTTGTTGCCTCGTTGTACATCTCTTGTATAGCTCTAATGCGGGCAATCTGCACTCATTTCTTGTATTAAAGAATTATCCAAAAGACAAAATTAGAAGAGAAGTAGTAGATAAAGGGGGACTAAATAAAATAAGTGGGAGGGTTGAGCTGACTCTAGTTTATGAGTATACAGGCAAGGAGGCTTGGTTTCGAAGTATACAAAGGTTGCTAATGAATTGAAAGCAATTTTAACTAATGTGATCATGCAAATGCAATTACTTTTACAGCTTGAAATTCAAAAGTCTAGTCACTTTGTTTGAAATTTCAATTCAACTGTTTCTTTCAAGTGCTGCTTGCTAATAGAGCATAATGGCAGCCTGCAATTCACGTTGCCAATTTCAGTTAGTGGGATAAGGTCTCATTGCTTTTTTTCTATTTTAAAGGGTTGTTTCTTGTGGTTCTTTAATGTCATATAAAGGATCTCTTGACTTTGGTACATTTTCTATTTTTTCTCTTTTGTTCGTTTAGGGAGGATTTTTTGTCTTCTGCTTTTGTATTGTTGTATGTCTTTTTTCCTCCTTATTGATGATTTTTTTTCTGCGATTAAAATAAGGTTTTTCCATCATTGTTAATTCATATTTTACATTTTAGTATACTCTTGACATTTTTCTACGCATTTTATCAAGATTTAAATGTTAAAAGAAAACAAGTATAATTTTCCATGAACTTTCATGTAATTATGCATCCCATATTCCCATGTAATCTCATGCATCACATGAGAAATATTTCTAGTGATAGAGAAATGAGATTTAGGTGAGAGATGGAAATTAAATTTATCCATGTAGTGCGTGAAATGAAAAATTTCTGTCATGAATTGGTTGGTGGAATGTGATCTCTTAGTGTAATGTGTATGTTTGGAAAACTAAGGGCCCGTTTGGTTTTCACTTTTATCATTTAGAAAGTCCATTTCAAATGTAATTTGAACCCAAATGTTGTTTGGTTATAAATTTTCTTTAAAAAGTCCATTTCAAATGTACTTTTTAAACCCCTATTAAATGTGCTTTTTCAAAAGTAAAAAAGAGTAGTTTTTCAGAAGTCCTTTTCAAAACATTTTAAAATTTTGCCCATAATACCCTCATTTTCATTATACGGTCAGCAGTTTTAAGCTTTAAAATTCGAACAGGAGCTTCCTTTTTTTTTTTCAATTTCTTCTGTTGTATCTTTTTAGTTTCACATAGTACCATTAAAAAAAGTTACTTTTTAAATTTTTAATTTTAATGAACATTAAATATATATATATATATTTTTAATATATCAAACTTCATATTAATTTCTACTTTTTATTATTCGACATATAAAATTTTATGTTATTTAAAATTTTTATTATATTTTTTAAACATTTCGAATGCATTATATTTGTATGATAAAAATTATAAATTATCGTAAGTCAATGTTCTTGTTGGTAATTATACATTCAAAAGTACATTTCACTATACATGATCCAAATAACTTTCAGTTTGTCAAGCTGACTTTTCAAAAAATATATTCAAACACAAATTTCATTATAACAACTGACTTTCATTAAACTAACTTTTATCAAATGAACTTTTGACAAACTAACTTTTGTCCAACAGAAAACCAAACACACACTAGGGCAAATAGGAATGAAAAGGTCATGTTTTCTGTTGAAAATGCATTCCATACATTTGTTGTTAAAATGTACTCCCTCCATCCCTATATATCATATGTTTTTATCCGAATCACTCAAGCCAATAAAAGTTAATTATCTAATTAGAAGCATTGTAACATTCCAATTTTACCCCTAATTATTGTAAATAAAAAATGAATTTTTTTTTCAAAGTAAATTAATAAAGTACTTATCTTTTCTCTTTCTAGTTTATAAAGGTATAATAGTTCATTCATTAAAAAACATGCTAGCAATCTCTTATATTTAGGGACAATAAAAGGTTCTAGAAAACCTCTTATATATAGGGATGGAGGGATTTTTTTTTTCAAAAGATGTTACAAGTAAAACTAAGTACCGTTTAGATTCAACATCTGAAGGGAAACTAATGAATCTTGTCATTAAGTAGTTTTGTTTTAGATGCATCTCTATTATTGTACTATTTTTTTAATGCCACTTATGGATGCGTAGAATATTATACTCTTATTTAACATGGCATGATATCAACGTTCATATCCATCTTTTAATGTATTGATTCTGGCTTTGTACATTTTGGGGAAGTTAGAAGCATGGATTGGTTTGAGTGTGAGTTTGATTAGGGGAAGAGATGCCATCCCAACATCATCACTAGTGTCAGTGGGGAAATAGGTTGAGATATTTATGACATGGTTGCTTTTCCTTCTTCTATTTTATTTATTTATTGGTTTTACATCCATGTTTTTTCTTTAAAAAATGAGCGGAGATCTATATCAAACAGAGCTAACAAAGTCAAGTACAATGAAGGCATCTTCTACCTCATTCTTCTTCCAGAATCAATAGAATTTCACAGGGAGGAGAGTTTGAAATACAAGAAATCAATATTCAAACCTAAATCAGTTTATGTTTGCTTTTCAACAAATAGTTTCAAGTGCAAAATGATGTTACCCACGTCACATGTACTAGTTTAAGTTACTGTTAATGTGCTATTGTGTGCTTCTTTATTCAAGTCCTTATTTCTACTGCATCCTCCACCCCGTTTAGCTACTTGTATCCAACAGGATAGTATTGGACAAACCCCTGTTTGTTTTGTTCGTGACAGGCTTCCCTAGTCTTTTGTAACTTTTTTGTTATTAAAAAAAAAGTTGATATTTTTAAATGAGGATACAAATTTGATGGTTTGCTTTTGTAGGTCTCTACATTTTCACGACTTTGTTGCTAAGTGCCTTACTAAGGAACCTCGTTTACGCCCTACTGCATCAGAGATGTTAAAGGTATGCTAAGTAATATTGCTTCTGATATGAAATCTGAATATTATATAAAATTGACTGCTGGTTAGAGGACATAAACTATTCAGAGCTGTGCTTGCAACTTAAAAGGAATTGAGAAAGGAAAGAATTAGAGAGGAAAATAGGAGACAAGATTTCTTCCTTGTGTGGTCTTTGAAGTCTAGGGAAGGTGACAAATGGCAACATGGAAGGTGGAGAGGGGTCAGAGGGCTTCATTGCATTGATGACTTATTTTTGCTTGTGTTTTGATGAGGATAACATGTATTAACCTTCTCTGCATTGGCAAAAAAAAAAAAAAAAAACCCCTCTGTAAAACTAAAATAGGACAGGGATTAAAGAGTTATAAATTTTCACTTTGTTGTGCTGGTGCTCTGTAAAGTTGGGAAATTCATTTTTGGTGTTTATGAGACAACAAATTTGTTGACAATAGGATCTAATGAATGAGATGAAACTGATTGCCATTCCCTTTAATGATCATACAGATAATTATTAGTCTTTAATCCATATGATTTTACTCCCGTCAACTTTATCCTTCTACATGCAAGTCCTCATGGTGTCTTTCTCACTTTTTAACTTCTCCTTTAATCAACAGTTGACCTTATTGAGTTGGTAATATTATCAAAAAATAACTTCCTGATTAAACATTGCAAACGATTTTTTTACAATTTTTCCCTCTATAGATGTCATGCTCACTTTTTCTCATATATGTTCATTTCGGATTTTATTTTTTCACATATATCCACACATCCATTTCAGCATTTTCATCTTTGCTACCCTAACTTTGTGCTCCTGCTATCCCTTTAAACTCCAACATTCACCACCATCTAGCAGTTTGATAAAGCTTCTCTTTAAGTTTATTAGGTATTTTTGGATCGTAAATAACTCTATTAGCCTTTCTCCATTTAAACTACCTAGCTTGTATCTTGTATGCGACATCCCCATCGTGTTAAATAATTGCTCCCAAATATATAAATTTTTCCACTTGAAGTATGATTTAATCTCTCAATTTCACTTCCAAATTATTATTGACTGGCCTCTTATCAAAATTGTAATGCAAATATTCGATCTCACTCCTACTCCAGTGGAAACCCTTTGATTCCTTGTTCCTTCTTCATATCTCAAGTTTGTAGTTAATCTCTTCTCTTGACTCCATAATAAGAACTATATCATTTGAAAAAAAAGTATGTAATTGTGGATTTCCTCTTCAATATATGTAGTCATAACATTTAGAACTAAGTCAAACAAATAAGGGTTGAAATATGATTTCTGATGTAGTCTAATCCTCATAGGAAAGTGCTTTGTTTCATCGCCATATGTTCTTATATTAATTGTTGTCCCCTTATACATATCTTGTATGGCTCTAATTTGGGCAACCTGAACTCCTTTCTTTTTTAAGGCTTTCCAAAATACTTCTCTCATATCCTCCAAAATTGATGTGTTTTCAAATGATTCTTTTGACTGGAGTGTTCTTATTTTGGGTCAAGTTATGCCACAAAATAATTTTTTTTCAAATGCAAGCCCAGGTAATAATTTTCTTGTGATTTCAGACTACTCCTATACAGAAGTTGAAAGTCTTCCTTTGATAAATTCACTGACAAAATAAGCTCCCCCTTCCCCCGGTACTTTTTTCCTTTGATGTCCAAGCTGGCATGAGTTGGCAACTGCATATAATGGATGGTTATTAAGTTCCTAACTTCTAAAGAATGCCTTTATTAACTTTAAATTAATTGGTTTATGCTGTTGTATTTGCATATTTTGTTTGATTGTTGCACTATCATTGAGTTCAAGTTTTTTCAATGTCCTAGCACAAATTCTTTGACAAATGGAAAACTGGATCAATGGCAATGATGCCAAAAATTGAAAAGGCTAGGCAAATCAGGAAATCAATGGCTTTGCAAGCACAAACTCTTGCTCCAGCTGCATTAGAAGATCAGGTATGACTAGAGTTCGTCAGCCGCTTTCTGACACTCATACACAGGCAAAGACTCAGTTATCCCTTCTCCCCTCTGAGGGGATGATGCGAAAAGTAAACATATTTTGTGTAATTCATGTTCTTGGTCTGAAGCAGTCAAATGAGCAAAAACTGAATGATGACTATGGAGACACTGTTCCCTCAAGACCTCTTAACGTTGGGGTTCAAGGGGCAGGTGGTCTTTCTTCAGATGGAACTCTGAGGAAGCTGAATAGGTTGGCAAGTGTGGAACTGAGTGAAGGTTTGTGTTTCTTGCATATTATTTGTAGTATGACCTACAATTATTTGGATGTTGAGTATATTCTAATGTCACAATGTATGCATGAGTCTAATAAGAGAGGCAAACATGGATGTGGATTTTAAGTTTGGCTGGCAAATTTCAACATGTTTTCACATTAAATTGATGTTGCAATTCACGTGTATTGTTTAACAGGTAACTTTGGTACTGTAGTCGTCCATGAAGATGAGGTTGATACAGCGGCAGTTAGGTCACAGGGTGCAGATAATGCAGATTCCTCTGCTTCCGTCATTAGTGGAAAAGGAGGCAGATTGGCTGATTCTCGGTACTTCTCTCTCTTTAGTGCTGATATTCTAGGCATTTTGCCCCCTCCTTAAAATTAAAGAGTAAATATTTTATTTACATGGTAAATACGAGTCGTCTTGTGGAAATTTGCATGTCTTGTCAAGAAGGTTGCCTCTATCATTCATACCTTTAATTTTGCTAACACGTGCAGAACTTATTATTCTACCTTTTATAGCATTTCTTTACCTCTTCCTCCCATTCTATTCATTGTCATCAAAGTTTCCTGATGCCTTTACCCTGGATAACTTGTTAGGGTGGAGAGTCTGAAAGTTGCTGTCTCAAGTGATGCCTCTGTTGGGGGTTTGGGTGCTCATACTAATACCATAAAATCATCTTTATCTCCTGTTAATGACTCAGCTGAGCTGAAACACAAAGCAAGAGGTGATTTTCAAACAACAGTTGGAGTCAGCAGTGATAGAAGGAATAGTACATTGAAGAATGAAACAGTCAGCAGAAAAGCATTTGCTTTACAGGATAAGGTAATATTGTATATGATTTGGATGTTATACAAGTAACATATTGCTTAGTGTTGGTATATCACACCATTCAAGTAAGGTGTCTCTGTTTTCTACCACCATTTTGTTTTTTTGTTCATTTCTTCTGGCAAAAGTACTTTTATCATTAAATGGCCGAATATATAATCTAAGATAAGGCAAGTCCTGTAGTTCAATCCCAAGAGTCCTAGACAAATCTGCCATTTTTGAAATTAAGAGGCTTACAGCCTTTAATAAAGAATAATGATAATGACAGGGTCCCTGGACAACTGCTCAGCAAATGTCTAGGGCAACTGTGTTATTCATCTCTTGCTACTCCAGTCTGCAGAGTGATATCCTGTTAAAATTTTTGCCATTTGCAGCTTTGGTCAATTTATGCAGCTGGTAGTACAGTACCCATTCCATTCTTAAGGGCAACAGATATATCACCTATTGCTCTCCTATCGGACAATGTGCTTGGTGGCTTGCAACAAGATTCAACTGGAACTGCTACAGTAGAAGCATTGCAGGAGCTTTTTAGTGGTGATGGACCGTCCAAAAGGGGACGCAGAGGACAAATTGAGGTGTGTATGTATCTGTTTGTGCATACATGCATATTAGCATGATTGTGCATTCTCTTGCCTGGAACAGTCGTTCATATTGGTTTTCTAATTTGACATGCAGCAGATGCCTGTTCCTCCGAGCATCTATCAGAGACTGACATCGAGTTCTACTCTGCTGAATTTGGCACAGGCTCTAGCTTACCACAAGATGTATGTTCTTTTCCCCAACTTGCACTTGCGCCTGGCAATAATCTGCCACTTATGTGACAGAAACTATAGTCGCCTATTTGAGCAATGTGGGCGATATGAATGGACCTTACATGCTATCCCATAAGGGTCATAACCTGATTGTTACCTCTTCATTTAATTCTGTTATTTTCTGTTCCTATTTCTCAATGATTTGTATTATTGTTTTGATTTACTCCCTCTGGATCATAATATAGGGCATTGGTAACTAATTTACGGTTCTCCAAAAATGTTAGTCAAAACCTTAATTTCTTTAAAAAAAAAAACAAAAGAAAAATCCATCTTTCCAATTATACTCTCATTCAATACCCTTATACAAGTGCCTTAATAATAACAATTGAAATTTCAGTACATCATTTAAAAAAATAATAATAAATGAAGTGTGGATATAGTTGGAAAAACAATTATAAAAGGTACTCAATGTCATATACCGTGGACCATGCAAGGCTTCTAGAAGATGTCTTATATTGTGATCCAAAGGAAGTATGTTTTATTCTTCTTAATTCTCCTAAAATCTCAAAACTGAGCAACGGTGGCATGTGGTTGGATCTTCTATCTCTTTAAGATTAAGGAATTAAGGATTAAGAAATATTAAGAAATAAATTAATGATCTGCATGGTTGTCTTCATTTCTTTATGTCAACATCAAGAGATCTACTGTATCTGGTTATTTCATTTAGCTCTTCTATGGGTCATGAAGGGGAGAACATTGCCAACGATGGGGGATTCTGACGTGTCATATACTTAATCTATAAACACTAGAGGAATGTATAGCTTATAGGATTCTGTTTCTGTCTGCTTGTGATTAATCTTTTTGACATCAATATCCATGCCTTATTAGGTGTTATGAAGATATGCCGCTGCAGGAGCTGCAAGCAACCCAAGAGGAGCAGACCATTCAAAACCTCTGTGACACTCTTCGTACTATTCTTCGCTTGTAGTTGTAGGTAGTTGTTCCCCATATAAAATTTTGCTTCTTCTTTCAGCTATAATCTATGTAATTTGAAGTAAACCCTAGAAGATAGGGTTTCTAGTGGGTCCAGCAAGTTGTGGCATTTATGTCTTCTTCTTTATAAGTAGTGTGGCTCTTGCACAAGCGGGGTTCACTATGTGAGATAGTGTGTCGTAGCAGTTGCTTATATCTTGCTATGATGTGTCACATGTTTGTATATTTGTGTAGCTAAATTGTGTTCCTCTGGATTGAAATTTCGTTTGAGAACCTCGCAAGTCACAGTGGTTGCTTCTATTTTGCTTGGTTGAAGGAGCTTTTCTACCATTAGCAGATAAACAATACTCAGCATGTAAGTAATTTTGAGATCCTCTGATGAAAGTGTTTGGTGTTAGACCCAATTTTCAGTTAAAAATCATATGATTGACTGACTTGCTAGAGTCAAGTTCATGCATCATGACAAATGCTTGATGAATTTTATTTAAAATATTTATCAACCATGAGACTTGAAAATATTCCATTTCAATAACTCAGATTCAGGATTCTCAATTTTGGATGAGAAAAAAATAATATCATCGTGTGCGGCTTTTGAATATTTAATTAATTTGGATGATTTAGATGTATTTTTTTAGCTAAAAATGATTTAGATGTGTTTTAAAAATAACTTCTATATTTCACTCTAAATGACTTATTTTGTCTTTATTTATTGCAGAGGTTTTTTTTATTTTGGTCAGAAATTACAAAGGTCATTGAAAAAACCAAGCAAAGAACAAAAGTTATATTAGATTTTAACGGACTTGCTTCTCTCCTTTGAGAGAAGCCTCTCTGTCTCTTTTTTGAGGTAGAGGTTTAATTTTAATCTAAATAGTTTAAATTTATTTTTTATTTTTTATTTACATTTTTAAAATAAAAAATATATATAAATTATAAAAAATTTTAATAAATATGCTTATCAATTATAAATGATTTAAATTTAATATTAAATTTTTTTAATAAATTTATTGTTTCGTTCAGAATATATTTACATTGTTCAGAGTATATTTAAAAAGTTAATTTAAATTTTTTATACTAAATTTGAATCATTTGTATTAAATTTGAATTGTTAGATTAATAAGTATATTAAAAAAATTTATAATTTTTATCTATTTTTATTTTAAAACTAGAAATAAAAAATAAAATATTAATTAAATTTGAATTATTTAAATTTACCTTTGCCTCAAAGGAGAGGCAGAGGAGGTCTGATTTTAACGCCTGAAGTTGGATTGTAAACAATCATAATATCAAAATTTTTGCCAGAAGCTTGATATGCAAATTTAATTCAGATTCGTTGGTGTCTTGAGGTCAGTATTTTGAGACTTGGATGGTCAGAGTGGTTGAATCATCACCCAGTAAAAGTAGTTTGATTCAATTATTTAATTTGTTCTGCTAGTTGGTTAGGGTTAGTTTGTTAGATGGTTGATTTGTTTTTAACTGTTTTTTCTCCTCATTTTAGTAATTTAGTAATAAAAAGTTTTAATTTTCAAATATTAATATTAACTGGCTTCTGAGTTATTTTTATTGTAGTAAAATCTTAAATGTATAATTTGTTTGTTGACATTATATCAATGAAAGTGTAGAAGAAATTAAAAACTCATTTACTTCAAAAGAATGAATCATAAATAAGTAAATAAAAAGATAAACATATAAAAAATGAGAAAATTAAAATTTAATATGTTACGTGTCAATAATTCTGAATCGTGCCTCATAATCAATGCACATGGTTTTGAATCAATAGTTTTCTCTATTGTTAACTATCATCATATTTACATGAATTGATTACGTGAATTGTTAGCGTTAAGATAATCTCTCCCCCCCACCCCCAAAACAAGAAAAAATTACATAAATTACATAAACACTCATAAAAAAATTGTTAAAGATAAATTTTATGAAGTTTTTGCTCTTCCTTTTGTTCTTTTTATTTTTCGCCGGAGGCAATATTGATGCCATGAGTAATAACACGAGCAGCACCCACAATCGAGTTGAAGAAGCGTATTTATAACCCCTTTTTATACAAAAAACATCACCAAAAACAAGGATTTTAATCACTAAATAGAGTAAATGTGAAATAAGTGTCCAACCACATTTTAAACAGAATTATTTTTAGTAGGAAGATATTTATGAGTAATAAAAAATAAAATAAACAATATAATATAATATTCAATATCAAATCTAACTTATTTTCAAGGAATGCGTAATAACTAATAACTCCAGTTCATGGTTGTTTTTCTTTAACTTAATGCATTTTGCTTTTCACGGTTAGTGGATTTCCAATGCTACTTTTGTATGCAAATTGGGGATTTTGGGAAAAGCACGTTTGAAACACAGAAACGGACCCTTCTTTTTGTTACTTTACCCTTCTAACTTTCACACACAGATTTATTTTATTCTTTTAATTTTATAAAGAATCTTTTTAATCCTATAAATATTATTAGTTTCATCAACAAATATTCTAACATCAAAATTTTGAAGGGAAAATATAACTTTGAATCCCTGCATTTTACTCACATTTTGTTATAAATTTCTACATTTTTTAATTATTTTAGATTCTTACACTTTTATTTTTAGGTGTTTTAAGTCTCTAAATAAATAAAATATAAGAACCTTGGAGAAACTTAAAACACAAAAAAAAAAAAGCATAGGGATCTAGATTACAAAAAGAAAATGCAAGGACCTATAGTAAAATGCAAACAAAGTGCAAAAATCTAAAGTTATGTTTTCACAATTTTAAATATTGAAATAATATTCTTAAATATTAACATGTTAATTTTAATTTAAAAAAACAATAATTGATACAAAAATATTCATTTGAGATTAATAATATTAAGGTTAGAGAATTGAAGAGATACTGCATGAGGATAGACTACATACTGCAGAGCTTCGTGCAAAGAGGGGGCTAGCAGCTACAGATCTCTGCCCTTTAGGATGCAGGAACACGGAGGATGTGCTTCACTTGCATAGAGACTGTGCACATGCTGAAAAGAGATGGGCCAAGCTACTTAAGCTAGAGGTTGGGACTAGATTCAAAAGCCTGAATAGAGAGAGAGGATTGGCTCAAATAATACTGAAGGAATGAGGTTGGGAAAGATTTCCCCCAACACATTCCTTGGGATGTTCCACTTTGGTATGTTTACTGTGGGAAATATGATGTTCAAGATGCAAGCAAGCCTTCTTTGATGAAGATATTGACAAGACGGGTTCAGGGATTATTTTGACGCAATCCTACATGATGGGGAGACCAATAAAACACAGTTTTGATTGTTGCATAAGACCCGTATGGCTCTTTCAAAGATGATGTTGGTAAGTGTGGTGGTGCAGTTAGAGAGAATAATGTGTTTTGGATTTGTGATTTTAATGCTAACGTAAGTAACAACCCTCAGCCAACATTGAAGTGTTTGGAATTATTTATGGCCTACAATTATGTTGGGATGAGAATTTCAATAATGTCCAAATTTTCACTAACAATGTAGAGGCAATTGATATGATAATTCGTTATGATCTGGTTCAGCATTGAACCAAGCTAGATTACTCTTGTATAGGGATTTTAATATTAGTTTGAATTTCATGTACAGAAAAGTTAATACCTGTACTCACTTGTTAGTTACATAAGCTCTCAATGTTTCAAAGTATTTTGTTATATTTGATCAACCTCCATTTTATTGTGTTAAAGTGGTAGATATAATGAAAGAAATATTGTATTTAGTTTGTTATCTTTTTTATATAAGTTCTATTTTTTGTTAAAAAAAAATTAAGGGATAAAATTAAAATTTTATATAAAATTAGGGGGTAAAAATAAACTTAATCCTTTTGCTATCAAATTGAATCACTGTCCCTACCTAGTTCTGAGCACGGCGGGATATTCTTTGGCGGCCGAAAAAACGTTGAAGACAAGGATTAATGGCTTGATGCATGCTTATGCGAAAAGAGTATTATAAGACTATACTATGTCAGCAAATTCCAAAACGCAAATAGGAAGCACCGCCCTAAGTAGAAAGATTGAGTTTCTGGTCTGTGAAGTGTTGTGCTGCATTTGCACTTGGGGTAGTGAAAGGTAAAAAAATCAAGTAGAATAAATACGAGAAGCCATGAGCAGTATTAGGATTATACAAGCTCTGCTACGAAATCGGAGGTCCCTTTTGTCACTTTCTTCGTCTTTTTTGTCTCTGAAATCAAAGGGAATCCCTCTGTTCCGTCCTCCTCAGTTCCCTTCCTTCCAAAACACACGTTTGCTTCCACAGGTCTCACTTTGCGGTACCACTTTTCGGTTTGTTAACACAGCCGCATCCTCTGAGGATGATGATGACTCCACCGATGAAGAAGATCGATTCCAACGTGACTCTCTCTCCCTTCTTTTTGCTTTACTTTGCGGTTTATTCAAGTTGCTTTTTGTGTTGCATTTGGGTATTTTGGGTGCCATATGATTCGTGGGTTAATTGGATTAAAGTAGTTGCCGCTCTTTCCCCCAGTAGTCCAGAGTATGGTAGCCGGAATTTTTTAAAAAAATAATTTCATTTGCAAACAATACTACAGCTAGCTTTAAGGTTTACATTAGGATACTGATGAGTCATGAGTAAAATATATATATATATATTGGAACTTTGATCACCTCATAGGGTGCTTTCTACAAATATGCATATGCATATGCATTATTCAAGGATGAGTTCGAAATTTTCTATTTGGTCTCTCACCAAGCAGTTCATCCAGTTTTTTTTTTTTTTTTTTTTTTGAGGGGGTGGTTATTTACGATTTTGGTTGAACCTCAGGTCTGTCCCTAGAATTTGGAGCAGTTTCTTTGACTATTTTCAATGGCTTTGGCATGAGTAGGAAAGAAATGCTTTTCATGGAAGTGTGCTCTTTATGCTATTCCGTGTTAAATTTGGTTGGAATAAAATGGTCATACCTTCAAGGTTTCAAAGTCCAGGCTTGTCTCTAAATCTTGTATGAATAGGATTATTATATGGCTCCCTTCTGTTGTTATGCCCATGGTTTCTTTCTAGCGAGTATCCTTGATTAATATGTAGAGCAATTGGAAAGCATTATCTCACAAAATCCTTTAAGATATTTGTTGGCCATCTTCTTGGTACTCCTTTGTTCTTTAATAATATTGCTACTTACACTTAAAAATGTCCATTATAAAATTAGCTGGCTACTTGTATGGCATTTATTCTGTGTCACTCCAAGAGATTTGATATCATACATAACTAGGTGTTTATTTTCACTTTTCAAGCATGTTGATGTATCTTGATAAGATCTCACTATAATATCCATGTTCATGAATTTTAGAATTTGCAAGTGAGGCCAGTGAAGAAGGTGAAATGTCAGATGGATGGGAGGAAGAAGATGAAGCTGAGCCTAGGGTACCATGTTATTTTAATGCAGGCATTCTTGTCGGTTGTCTCTTCAGTGATAAGATGTCTGCTTCAAATTTACAATTAAATTATACATAATTGTTAGTGTTGTCTTTCTTTGTAGGTTGGTGATGGGGGTGACGGTGGTGGAGTTCATTTGCAAGGTGTCCCTTGGGGACAACGTGCCCTCTCTATTGCTCAGGAGGTCCTGATGAAGTTCACTGATGACATGGAACTATTCTCTTTCAAGACCACTCCTCGTGGATATGTTTATGTGAGATTGGACAAATTAACTCATGAGTAAGGTTCAGCCTATGTCAGATACAACATCCGGAAGTTTATTTGTGCATTTTGTTATGTCAAAATCTGACCCTTTCTTTTGCAGAATGTATCGTATTATAATGTTACTAGAAGTAAGACTTCATTTGTTTTTTGCTTGGGGCAAGAACATCAGAAAATTTTTCTCACCTTTTTGCAAAATGTGGGCACAATAATGAAGAAGGTTGTTTTTTTCTTACAACAGATATAAGCATATACGCTTAAAGAAAGCTGACATCAGTTCTGTTCAATGATTCTTTTAATATCTGATGAAGTGTGAAGGTAAACCTTCCCCCAAAATCTAGTTGTTGAGGTGGGAGAACCAATCCACTTAAATATCGCAACATAGCATTCTATGCTTCCTTAATCTCAATCAATATCAAATTCAAAATTCAAGTCAGCTGTCTCCAGCCTAAGATAATGATGTCCAACTCTGCTCTATGCCACATTTTTAATTCCATCCATTTTTCTTATAAATTTCACCTATCATTTTGTCTTTACCCTCCTTGTGCTAGATATTTGCCCTGTGTGAATGCCATATGCTAAATGATAGAGTTTGAGCTCACCAAATTGTGTCATCAGTGATGCATGATATAACTGTGAGCTTATGATGCTGTTCTCTTCTGGTGGGTACCTGATCTGTACAGTTTGTTCGGTGCAACTTACCTTGTTTCTACAGATATGGGTGTCCAAGCATGGAAGAGCTTGAAAGCTACAGTCAAGAATACAAAAAAAGATTAGAAGTTGGGACACTTGGAGAAATACCTGATAATTTAGCTCTTGAGGTTATTCATCAAAGCCGTATTCTATTTCTTGTTATAATGGGATTTTATTCAATAGCAACTGAAAGTCAAGCATAATGTCGTTGAGGCTTATTTCATTCCAAACAAAGCATGATTTTTTGTTCTCCAGGTATCATCCCCAGGTGCTGAGAGGATGCTTAAAGTTCCTGAGGACCTGAATCGATTTAAAGACATGCCTATGAGAGTTTGCTACGCAGAAGATGCAGAGTCCAGTTGCCTAGAAAAGGAAGGAGTGTTCCTGCTAGTTTCTGTTGAAAAAGAGTCTGAGAATTGTGTGTGGAAGTTGGCAGATGTAAAAGACAATAGAGATCCTTCAAGAAAAGGGAGGCCTTTAAGTCGTAAACAGAAGGATTGGAGATTAAACTTACCGTTTAAGATGCATAGAAGGGTAACTTTGTACCTCGAGTTCTAGTCAAATGTTATATTCTTTAGTTAGAGATCAGGAAGATAGAGCTTTTATTTCGGTCTCTTACCTTTATTTTTTTCTTTTAAGATGAGCA
>NW_026555341.1:28491636-28547419 GCF_029017545.1 Prosopis cineraria
GTTGAACCGAGACGGTCCCAAAGGGTTCGCAGGTCGTGCTATTCCAGATGGATTACATGGTATATTTGCAGAATTTGATTCAAATGCTATTGATAGCTTAGACCCAATATGTTACCAGAGGACTATTTCTAGCTCACATTCTTCTGAATGGTTGGAGGCTATGAGTAAAGAAATTGCCTCTATGTACCGCAATCACGTATGGGAGCTTGTAGAGCTACCAAAGGGGTTTAAACCAGTGGGTTGCAAGTGGGTCTTTAAAACAAAGCGAGGAGCTAGGGGTGAAATTGATAGATATAAAGCCAGACTTGTAGCTAAAGGCTACAACCAGAAAGAAGGTATTGATTACACAAAAAACCTTCTCTCCGGTATCCACCAAAGATGCTTTTAGAGTGGTAATGGCTTTAGTTGCAGCACAGCTTGATCTTAATCTTCACCAGATGGATGTTAAGACTGCGTTCTTGAATGGCGATTTGTATGAAGAAGTCTACATGACACAACCTAATGGTTTGTTGAATCCGGTAAAGAACATCTAGTGTGCAGATTAAAGAGATCCATCTATGGGTTAAAACAAGCCTCTAGGCAGTGGTATCTGAAATTTGATGAAGTTATCACCTCTCTCAGTTTTGTTGAGAATGTCTCAGATCAGTGCATCTATCAAAGTTTTGATGGGAACAATTTTGCCATTCTTGTTCTCTATGTTGATGATATCTTATTAGCCAGCAATTCAATAAGTTTCCTCAATGAGATAAAGCCCTATTGTCCTGCCATTTTGACATGAAGGATATGGGTGAAGCCTCCTTGTGTTCTTGGGATACAAATTCATCGTGATAGATCTCGTGGTATTCTGGTTTATCACAGGCCACTTATATTGAGCGGGTACTTAAGAGATTCAAAATGGATTCATGTTTTCCTTCACCTGCTCCTGTACAGAAAGGTGGGGCTGTTGTCAAAGTCACAGTGTCTCAAGGATTAAGAAGAGGGCTGAAATGAGAAAGATACCATACGCTTCAGCTGTCGGCAGCCTTATGTATGTTCAAGTGTGTACTCGACCAGATATAGCCTTTGCCATTGGAGTGCTGGGTCGATACTTAAATGATCCAGGTTCGGATCATTGGAAGGCTGTTAAGAAAATTATGAGGTATCTTTAAGGTACAAAGAATTATATGTTGACTTACAGAAGGTAAATTCTCTTGAGGTTGTTGGGTATTCTGATTATGACTTTAAGGGATCAGAAGATCTTGAGATTGTTGGCTTTTCAGATTCAGATTTTGCCTCTTGTCTAGATGATCGTAAATCCACGACTGGCTATATTTTCATGTTGTCTGGAGGAGCTGTCTCTTGGAAGAGTGTGAAACAAACACTTACAGCAGTTTCATCTATGGAAGCTGAGTATATTGCTTGCTTTGAGACTACACGTCACGCTATATGGCTGAGGAAATTGATATCTGGCATGCACCTAGTTGAGTCAATATCACGTCCTCTAACCATTTATTGTGATAACAAATCTACAGTATACTATGCTAACAATCACAGAAATTCCAGTCGTACAAAGCATTTTGATATCAAACTTATGTTTGTGAAAGAGAAAATTGTTGAGTCTCAAACCCGTGTGGTACACATTCCTGGCACGCAGATGCTTTCAGATTCGCTGACTAAGGGCTTACCTGTAGAAGTTTTTCAAAATCATGTAACTTGTATGGGTATTATAAATTCCTTTGATGCCCTAGTTTAGTGAGAGTTTGAGAACCTTCTTTGTTGCAATTTCTCTTTAGGCTTGGTTTTCTTCTGTGAGTTATATTCAGTTCAGTTAGATACGTCTATGTCATTTGTATCCCTATAGGATTCAATGATTCTGTTGTGGTACGCTATGCATGTCACTTGTTTCCTCATAGGAATCAGTGATTTATGTTGTTATCTTACTGAGCTGTATTTGAAATAAAATTTCATGTTTTACTCAGATTATGAGATGTCATAATCACTTGTTTCCCCATAGGATTCAGTGATTTTGTGGAGTTTCATTTTCTGAATTTTGTTTGTGGCTTGTTTATACAACTTGTTTAATTAATGCAATCCAAGTGGGAGATTGTTGGAATATTATTTATGAATTAGCATTAATTAATAAGCCCAATAAATTGGTCCTTATGATCTTATGTGGACCGTGATAGGTGGATCACACAAGTGAATCCAATGGGCAGAGGCCCAACCCACAACCCAGTAGCCGTCAGTTATTTCCTATCTCTTAACTGACTGAGTTAGAGATAATAGATAATATAATTATTTAATTATTTAATAAGGCGATTACCGATCTGATCTATATAAGGCGATTAGTCGGTAACTACAAACACACGACTCATTCTTCTACTTCCATTATCTCTGAACTCTCTGAAGGCTCTGGAGACTTGTGGGTTGTGTACCTGCCTATACTCGAGGTAATCGAAATTTCTCTAACACTCATGGATTCTTCAGGTACGCATGAATTACTTTATTCTATCATATTTACTATACATATGAATTGAGATAATTAGATTCAACAATCCAATGTAATGGTTTAGATCTGCAATGATCCCTTCTTTGCTCTCATATGCAAAGAAGCAAAGGCAACGCCTATGATTTGATGAAAACCATCTCTCAGAGAATCACTTCGATCTTAAACAAATCATCGATCAAGCATTGAGCTAAGCAGGTAGGAAAATAATTAGAATATTCCACTTCCAATCACCTGAATCTGTGACAAAGTCTGACACCTTCATCGACTTGATCTCGACAGGTAAGTCAAAAGTACCCACTCCAATTCCTCATGGTATTTTTTTAATAAAGTAACAAGTTTCGTTAAACTTTTACAAGTAAACATTTATTAAACCTTAACCTGCCAACAAATTCTCATTAATAATTTAATAAGCAACCATTAGCAAAACATGTTAAGGTCTTCACAAGCAGATGACTTGGAAACTAAAAATTGAGTTGACAACATATGTTAAATTTTGCAATATATGAGTAAGAGGTCATGGTGATTTGATGGCAATATACTTTTTAAAGGCCAAAGAGTTTGGATTTGCATTCAGTGCTCATCGTGCCGATGATCACGGCATGCTCATCACTCAAATGAGTGATTCAAGCTATTCATTTCAACTCAAAATTATCTTTACAATTAATTTTTAAATGTTTTAAATATTATATTTGTTAAAACAAAAATTATAAAATTTTTTAATATTAAATCTAAACTATTTTTAGTGCTCATTAGATGATGAGTACTATGGTACCCATCACCTCTGTTGGAATCAAGATAGTCCAGATTCAAGTTTTTATTTTTATTTTATATTTATCAAAATAAAAATGTATAAAAATATCAAATTTTTAATAAATCTATTCATCATTAATTTTATCAATACAAATTTAATTTGAATGGTCTAATTTAATATACATTTTTTTATAACTTTTACAAATTAATTATTTAAATGTACTCTAGACAGTACAGATAGAAGACAATGTAATTTAAAATTATTTTTTTTATATTTTTATAAATTAATTATCTAGATATATTTTAGACACTTAAAAATTTAATATTAATTTTTTTATAATTTTTTTAAAAAATTATTTTAACAAATGTAATATTTAAAATATTTAAAAATTAATTTAAAATCAATGATAAAAATGATTTTGAATCAAAATGAATGACGTGAATCAATCATTTGAGTGATGAGCACTTGGTGCTAATTAGCGTGATAAACACCAAATGTGAATCCAAAGAATTTAGGGTTCAATCTTTCCTTTGACCACCTTAGATATTTAATAATAGGTGGCCAATGCCAAAACTCTGATTGTGAGACGTGACTTAAGGGAGAAAAAGAAAGAGTAGTCCTTTTCACAACCTAATTTAATTTCATTTAGACCTTTTAGGTGTGCATGGAGAATTCAAAATTTTAAGAACTTCTTGTTCTTCTTCTTCTGCTTCTTTGTTTGCTTATAATAGGCTACAAGGGTTCTTTAGCGCGGTTTTTCCCATTAGAAACATTCCTCTGTAATTACCAATTTGAATGATATTTATTCAATTCTTTGAATGAAAAAAAAAAAATCACTTTTCACAAAATATCTAAGAATTACTTATTTTTTCAAACTTACACCAATAGATCCTCAAAGTGACTTAATTAAAGAAATTCTAAAGGTCATGGTGAATAATGAGGTTTGGGGATTAAGGATCTTCGAAGCCAAAATGAAGCCTTCATTATGAAGTTATTTTGGAAATTAGTAACTGAACCTAAGGATTTCTGGGTTGAGCTTCTTCAAAATAAGTATAGATGTGAGGAAGAAGGGCTACCCAAAGTAAAACAGAAAAAAGTGGCCTCTCCTTGTTGGAGAGGACTTGCAATGGAAAAAATTATTCAGGGATTGGAGGAAGAGAATTATATCTGGTCATCAAACAAAGCTTTGGCTGGAAAAATGGTCTAATGTTGAGACCCCCTTTTTCCAACTGGTTTCATGTAGAGTTGGTAATTCAAGCTAGTCAAAATTTGATGAAATCTAAGAATTTGGATAAGTTTTAACCAAATACCCGAATTTTTTTTAATATTAATAAAATAAAATTAAAATAAGATAAAATTGAAATTTTTAATTAAAATAAATTAAAAAATGTTTAACAAGGGTTTTTGAGCCAACCCGTATAAGTCCAAAGTGTTAGGATCGAACTTTACCATGCAGCTTTTTTTTACATGTTCAAGTGTTTTAAGCCCAGCCGAATTGATTCCAACCTGAATAAGCCTAATCTACTCAAATTACCAGCTCTAACTTCATGTGAACATGGTTTTTTGAACCTTGATGCTACTGTTGCTGATTTTGTAAACAATGAGGGAGATTGGGACAGGAGAAAAATGGCGCACTGGTTATCTTCTCGTGTTGACCTCATCACTAGCACTTAATGCCCCAGAGATATGAAAGGAGTGATGAGTGGTGAGGATAAATTTATATGGAACCCATCTACTGTTGGTTCATTTACTGTTAAATATGTCTACAATTTCATTTTTGCAGGTACTAATGAGCAAAGAGACATTAGGCGGAAGCTTATTTGGAAGTTGAATGTGCCAGAGAAAATGAAATTGTTCCTTTGGCTGGTTGCAAAAGACAAGCTACACACAATGGAGCTCAGAATGAAAAGAGGTATTTCTGAAATATAATAGCTGCCCTTTAGGTTGTGGTGAGGCTGAAAACTCAATGCATGTTGTAAGGGATTGTCAAACTGTAAAATTTTCTCGGCACCAGTGCATTAAGCCAGAATTTAAGAGCATGTTCACCAGCTTGACATGTACAGATTGGATTAAATGGAACCTGAAAAAAGAGCTAGGTGATGGATGGTAATATGAGAAGGCACGTTGGAGTATGCTATTCTCCTATATTTGCTGGGAAATCTGGGATTTGAGATCTAAAAAGGGCTTCGATAATGAAGACTCTAGGATGAACTTACATGAAAAGAAGTTCTTGTTTAAAGTAGCCATGGATGAGCAACTGCTAGAAAAAAGTCAGTCATGACAGAGCTTCAAGGGAAAAATGGAGCACCATAACGTCCCGGGTGATGGTCATGATTGGATACAAAGCTTGAAACTGATGGTTCTGACCTCTCTCATGGTTTGAGTTCTTGTGGTGGAGTGGTTAAAGGACAAAATCACTCCTGAAATGTTTGGTTTCTGTTCAAAATTGCTTCATTGCCCACCTACTATTGCTGATTTATTTGGCATAGTTAAGGACCTGAGATATATTGGGAAAGAGGTTTTTGTAAGATAAATGCTTGTACTGATTGTACTAAAGCAATTAACTTACTCACGAGATCAGTCCAACCACCCCTCCTTCCGAGATGCTATTAATTTTTTTTTATAAAATTAATTATTTAATTCTTATAATTTAAATTCAATTATAATTTAATTTTTAATTTTGACTCGTAATTCATCTCTACAGTTTTAATTTAATTACAATTCAATTTTTAAACTTTAATTCAATACAACTCAATCTTAATTGTTTTGAACATTCAAAATATTAGCCCCTATATTTCAGAAAACAAAATTATAAACATTAAGATTATTTTAAAATTTAAGACTACTATTTTAAATTAATAAAAATTTTAAAGATTAAAATTTTAAAATAATTTTAATATTTATAATTTTTTTACAATATTGGAACTAATATTTTAAATGTTCAAAATTATAAGGATTAAGTTACATCGAATCAAAATTAAGAATTGAATTGTAACTGAATCAAAATTATAAAGATCAAGTTATAACAAATCAATGTTTAAGAACTGAATTATAATAAAATCAATACTTGAGAGACCAAATGAATAATTTTTTTTTTTCTCTAGATATTTTGAGTAGAGACTGGAATGTTAATATCAACTTTATTCATAGATCTTTTAACAACACACCGGACCCTCTAGCTAGGCAAGGCCATTTTTCATCTAATGATTTTCTTATCTTCGATCATCCCCCACTTTTTGTATGCTCATGAGGATGACGAAGGGTCTCTCCAGTTTGTATGTTTTTGACTATCGTTGATTAATGCATTTCAGTTCATATTCGAAATTAAATAAATAAATAAATAATGAAAGGTTGGCCTAGGCTGCTTCATGCTTACTCTTATTTTCCATCAACAACAAAATCTTTAAGATTATAAATAATCATTCCCCAGAGATAACATGACTTTATTGATAACTGTAATCTAAAATGAACTTTGGAAGGAAAAAAAAAATAATCCCCAACTTTGTTTTTGATGGAGGAAAATAAAATAAAACTTTAAATTCTACAAAAGAGATTTTACATGCTTACCCAGGAAATGACTACCACAGTTTATCAAAACGAGCAAGAGAAGTACACAAATTTCACCAAAATGTCTTCAGCAGGTTGTACAGGTTCTGAAGGAATCAATTAGAACATCTTCTTTCAGATTATGACCTGTGAATCCCAAAAAATAAAAGTCCACAAACAAGCTTGAGAAGACCTTCATTCTTATATGTTTAGTGCTTACATCAGAAAAATCTCACGATGTTATTACCTATAAAGACTATCTTATTTGTCCGATTTTCTTCCTTTTCCCACTGGCGAGTTGGTACAATATCGTATAATTCCCTCACCCCCTGCCAGATTTTCAGTAATAAAGGATTTGAGGTTTTTATTCATAACAAAACCTAAGCAACAGGAGTTAACTTCCTCGACACACGTTGTATCAAAAATTCAGAATTAAATAACAAATATGAGGGGTCGTGTAAAAGCCCTTCTATCAGGTTTGGATACAGATTTTCTGAATCTCCAGGCTTGCAAGTTGTGTAAGACAATGCAGAACACAAATGATAGACCTTGTATTCTCTTTGAGAAAGAAAATCCTTATACAATAGGCATGCATAAGTACACACACACACACACACATGTATATAATATAAAATTTGAAAGAAATCTGTTATGGAAGTTCAGTTGTTAATGATCAATTCTCAGCAAGATATTTTTTGTTAACGATCAGCCTGCCTTGATATTGAAATAACAAATGGTATAACCTGTTGAGAAATTTACATTTAGGGAGTGAATGAAGGTTGCAATCATTAACACAGGTTTATTTATCAAGACCAAGCATAATCGTAATGTCCTATAAACCGAATATCCCTCTAAACAGCTATAACAAAAGCCAATGCAACGGTAATAATTCCAACAAGTTCCTTAAATGAATCTCTCAATTTCCTTACAGAAATGTGGGCATTCTTTTAAACAATTCAATAATGCATTATTGACTATTTGAAGGAGATTTTCCCATGCATCATAATTTTAATGAAAACTAGATAGGAAACATTTAAGAAATGCATTTAAGTCATTTCTTACAGTAATCATAAATTTCCGCATAAACAAGCCAACAATGAGAGAATAACCAAAAGCCAACTTAGATGCCAGAACAAAATGACCTCAGCTTCCTATGTCTAACACCTTTTAGTACAATATAACTTCTTGGTAAGTCTCAAGACCATTAAGTATGATAATTTTTTAGTTACCTGCAACGTATGCAGTTGATCAGAATTTTGAATACTGAGAACACCTTTGCAGCGATATACATCCATATCATATTTCTTCTCCCAGAGAATCTCCTCAAGCCATATTCGAACCTGTAAGCGTGGATAAATATACACAGAATTAAGTTGATAGTGTGGAAAGTGTATTCAGTAAACAGAAACAACAACATCTTTTGCCTGTTATGTTTTGAAGGAAAGAAACAATGAATTGGAGTTTCAAGTGAAACGAAATGTAGTATCCCGGTTGCACAGTGTATACAAGTGGGAAAGAATGGGAAAGAAATAGAGAGCGCACTATTTATGACTTTTCCTATTAAAATTATAAAGTGCTGCTCATCATAAAATATACAATGATGCCAGTAACCACATAAGGAGAAACTTCAAGGATTAATTACATATCAAGTGACTGACAAAAACATGATGCGTTACAAGTAGAAATTAAAAGTACCTTTTCAAGATCAACCTTATGTGACTGACAAATGCATATAGTTCTCACACTGCTATCATGAAGCTTTTTGGAAGACAATGAACGGCTTTCTTCTAATAATTTCTCTAAATGCGAGGCATGCTGAAACAAGAGCAGTAAAAGTAATTTTACTAGTATGTAGGTGGGAAAAATTGAAGCAAAATATGAAATATGGATGAAGAACAAAATTATGTGTCATTAACCGCAGAATCATAAGCTTGGCGGTTCAATATCTTTGATAAGTCAACTTGACAGCGGACAGAATGAATTGTCTCAGCAAGGGAGTTAATGTTATGAATTTCCTCCTCCAGCTCCTCCAAAATGCTTCCAGAACCTTCTGGAGAGACCAAATCAACCTTGTTAAGAATTATAATATCCTATAACAAAGAGCAAGGTTATTAGCTCAACACCGGTGAAGTGGATACATTAAAAAATAAAGCCATGAGAAATGGGAGAAAAGTTTGATAAGAAAGAATCAGCAAGATCCAGCATATGCTTGTCAAGCACTGAACAGCAGCAGCCAAAATTTAGCCATGCACTAAACACGTACCGCAAATGCTATCTGAAAATATGCTTCTGGAAATGATGATGATGAGCCACGATGCTCAGCAAGCTGGAAGCGAAGGTTTTTGGCATCCACCACCTGTTTGATCAGAAATTAAGTTTAGAAACAAAAACACACACATACACTCTAAGAATTAAAAAGCATCTTTTCAAGCAAAGGAAAGAAGAGTAAACCCTTATTTGCCACACATGTTCTAACCATCCAAGGAATGAATAGTCTTGAAATACTTAGTTACTTACTAGCAGCACTCAAGTGAAAGAAATTCCAAAAAAGTTGACATAAAAGATGTGAAAATACTTTTACTCAAATTCATCCAAAATATACTTACAGTGATGATAGAATCAAGCTTTACTGCTGATTCCAACTGTTCATCCAACCATAGGACAGATGCCAAAGGTGCTGGGTTTGCCAATCCTGTGGTCTCTAGCAATATATGATCGAGTCTTGATCACAAAAAGAAAAAATAAAAATGCATAGCTCAATTTCCAATATTCGGTAATAATGGTAAAAAATGCAAATTAGCAATTACCAAGTTATACAATATGAAGATGTTACTGCTCTCTAATGTGTCATTTCATTCGATTAAATCATAAATTTGAAACCTTTCTTCTTGCTTTACCTTTCCTTTCGCTGTACAAGTTGCTCTAATGCTTGAACCAAACTATGCTTGACCGTGCAACATATACACCCATTATCAAGCTCAACCCATTCTTCAACAAGTGCACCACCATCCCCTTCATTTATCATTGCCCTTTCCACTCCAATTTCCTCACCAAACTCATTCAAGATGACCGCGATCCTCTTCCCGTGTTGAGAATTCAAAATATAATTAACCAGCTGAAACAATTGGTCCAACCCTATGTTCAAACTTTGGATACCATGGACATGGTAATTTAAAATGTTGACAAACAACAAGAACAGAGAAGAGAATAAAGGGAAAACCGCATTTTACTACCCTTAAATTAAACCCTAACAACAAAGTTGCTATCAAGTTCAAAAAATTAGTGGGATTTGGTCATTTTAACACTTCCATTTCATTTCCTGGGGCCCTAAGTTTTATATACTAATTGTATAATCAGACAGAAAAAAAATGCAATTTCCAATATATATATATATATATATGAACCGAATCCCCAAAGCTCAGAACATGTAAAAATCTTACTAAGTAATGCAAAGGAAGAGATTGGGGTCGCAGAGAGAGGCACAGAAATTCGACGGGGAAAGCTTACAGTGGACTTGCCAGCTCCAAGATAGCCGGTGATGACAGTAACCCCAACTGAAGCTTTCGAGTCAGAGTCGGAATAATGAGACGTTGATTCCTCTTGTTGGATCTGAATAGCTATAGGTGGCCCTTCTTCTTCATCGTCCTCCATTCTCGACCCGATCATTCTATTCCAGTTCTTGCCTTGCACAGTTGCAGGGACCCTTCTTGCTCCAAGAACTTGCGTAAATTTTCAATGAGGCTCCTTTTTTCTTTTCTGTTTTTCACTTAGAAAGAAGCATTTAATCAGACATGGGAGAGAGAATATGAAAAAATGGTTGGATTGGGCTGGGCTTCAATTTATGGTGGTCCCTTATTAGCAAAATGTAGATGAAGAATGGTTGGATCAATTCAGTGCATGTTTGGATTACACTCTAACTCATTTAGAATAGGTATAATTGAGGTTATGATGCAAAATGCAAAAAAAAAAAATGTTTGGATTAGCAAAACTTTTCAACCTTAATTAGCTTAGAAACATGCGTTATCTAAAAAACCAATTGATCTGGCTTTTCCCTTCTCAGCATTCACGTTTGCTCGTTGGAAGCAATAAATGCATTTTAAATTTTATTGCTTTCTCTCTCTTTTCTCTCTTGCTTCCTGTGCATGCTGCTTTACCCGTGACCTCCATCCGCTTCAAAACTGCTTCAAAACACACTTCCAGATCTGCTTCCTTTGGCCAGTTGTCTGCTTCTTCGGCATTGTCTCCAGCTTTCCACCGTGCCCCTGCTCTAGTCTCCAGCTCTCTTTGTTAGTCATTTTTTGTCGATCTCCAGCATACCACCGTGCCCCTGCTCCGATCTCTAGCTCTATTCTGTTAGTCATTTTTCTGTCAATCTCCAGCTTTCCACCGTGCCCCTGCTCCGAAGTGCTTTTTCTCACTGTTGCCTCTCGATCTCCACCGTATCCACCAGATCTGCACTTCCTATCGCTGGATCTACTCCTTATCGCTTGTCCTTGCCAAATAAGGTCATTCTTTTCGTCTCCTTCGTTGCCTTATTTCCTGTTGTGCTCCGCTATTCCTTCTTTGAAGACTTTTCTTCCTTCACCGTCGTGCGCTGCTGCTCCAGAAAGTGATATGTGCTTGTTATTCTCTCATGTCCACCCCTTGTTTGTTTATTTTAGAGCAGAGGAAGATATAATGCGTGTAACATGAGTACAGATGCCCATAAGATGCGTTTTTGGAACTCGGTTATTTATAATGCTATTAGACCAATCATCTTTTCTGCATTTCTGGAACTCACTTGTTATGTGTTCCTCGAATAGTTTGTGAAGCCATAGATTGCTTTACTTGTAGTGTCTCATCTGAAATTATTGTTGAAGTGTTTCTAATGCTTTCATACTCTGACTTGAAGGATATTTATGTTGTTTGCTATTTTCATATTGACATGAAAATGAGCAGCGGTCATTCAATATTCTAAGCTTTTGGTATGTTATGATTGGCTTATCCTGTTACTGGAAGAATAGGTGGTGGGTGTCTACTGATTCTAAATTGCATGCATGAACATTAGCGGCATACAATTGCCTCTAAATGAGTAAACATGTCTGCTATCTATATTGTTGATTACTTGATTTATTATACCTATATTTATTAACCTGAATAATGAATGGAGTGGATGGCAGGTAACCATTGCCAGGGGGCTATGCGTGTTAAAATTTCCATTAAATCATGCATTTGATGGTCTTAATTTTTTTTTCTTTTTAGGAGTAAGGTTACGATAGAGCAGAGTATTTTTTTCTCAATTAATCTCAATCAATCTTCTACAACTCAGGAGAGAGGATTTGTAAATATAGCACGATTATTATCATTGTCATGAGTAGCTATGGCGATGCAATTAGCATATTTATTAGTTTCCTTTTGTACTAGCTCTCTTTTATACATGGTCCATGCTATAGCATCTTTTTTATTATAACTTTCTAACTTAGAGTCATGTAGATATCAAGGATGCATGTAGTAGTATGTAACACACATTAAAATGTGAAATCAAATTAAAAAATTAAAGCTGTGAGTGACATGCATATTATGCATTGTACTATTATTATTGTGGCAATTTTACAATATTAACCACCCAATGTAAATGCTGAAGGTCATATGATTCATAGGTCAAATGCTAAAGCATACCTCAGCTTCCTCCTGTTGCACTTTAGCTTGCTCTAATTCCTACTTGTGCTTCAATTCTTTTTGTGCAAGTTGCATTATTTTAAATTTTTGTTCTTCATTATATAAACTTCATGAATTTGAAAAATGCCAAACTAAAAATAGGAGATATATATTAATTTTGCATATATGTAGAGATATATATTGATTTTGCATGTTTGTAATGGCTGGCTAGTCTCTACAATAATGAACAGTGACAAAGGAAAAGCTGTGTGGAATTCAACTTTAACAGAAATTTTCATTAAAGAATGCTTAGAACAAGTGTACAAGAAACAAAGGAAAGGAACTGCTTTCAACAAAAATGGGTGGTAGGCAATAATTGAGGGGTTTGAGGTAAAAACAAGAAAAAGGCATTAGCGAAAGCAATTGAAAAATGAGCTAGATAACATGAGGAAAGAATGGAACGTATGGCATAAGTTTTTTTCAAGTGAAACCGGCTTAGGGTGGGACAATGACAAGAATATTGTTGATGCTCCAGATGAGTGGTGGGAGCAAAAATCTTGGTATGGATTAGTTGTTAAGTGTTTTTAAGATTGGAATTTAATTTGAGAATTTTAATTGTTGGTTATTTGAATGGTTACAGGAAAATCCTCTTTATGGAAAATTTAGATATAAAGGTCTAAGATTTGTAAGGGAATTAACCTTAATATTCAAGAATATCCTGGCAACTGGGGAAACACTTTTTGTACCATCTGCTACCCAGACCCAAATAGAGGATGATGATGATGAGGATGTGTACCGCCCTACTATTGACCTTCGAGAAGGCTTCGGTGATAGTGAAGAAGAGCTAAATTTATCTGACACTGCAGCACCTACGGGGGTCATCGATGAGTTGTTGGGCTTGAATGTCACCACAAATACCGGTGGAACTAGTGGTGACGGAAGTCAAGGCAAAAGAAAGAGGGTGGTAGGCATTGGTGGGAGGAAAAAGCAAAAAGTCCCTGCATCAATGAAAATAGCAGATGCGATGAGTGAAATGGCCAAGGATAATAGAGCTAAAACAGAGACAATGAGCAAGATTTTAGCAAATGACATAGGAGTTTCTGAGGTTGTGGCTCACCTAAATGGACTCCTAGAAGTTTTTGGTGATAAAGATTTGCATTGGAGATGTGTCAATCTTGTCTTGTATAAGCCTGTACGAGATTCTTACTGGCAACTTAAAGATCATCCTGATCACTTGGTCAATTGGTTAAAGCACCAAGTTTACCATCTACCAGATTGGATTTCAAAAAATACATCTGGATGAATTTTTATCTAGGCTTATGATGACTTGACTTGTGTTTGACTTGTAGTTGCTTTATTTTAACTTGTATTTGACTTGCAGTTGCTTTATTTTGATTTGTGTTTGACTTGTAGTTGCTTTATTTTGACTTGTAGTTGGCAAATGATGACTTGGTTTGTAGTGAATATTTAACTTTTATCTAATGCTTATCTTATGCTTTATCTTTTATGTTATTGAATGATATTTATATACTATGTACTTTATATTATATAAAATGATATTTACATACTATTTTACCTCAGGTTTAAAATTATGGAAGATTCGAATGAGTATATGTTAGGTTGGAAGAAGGTTGGGATGTAGATGTGGCTCATCAACTACTTCCCTTGTTACAGCAAGATATAACGGAGCAAGAAAAATATGTCAATTAGTTAGTGAATATGTGATGCCATATTTGTGTAAAGAGCCATAGAGAACTAGTATGCAAATAGGGCAAATGTGGGTAAATGAGATTTTGCAAGGTCATCTTGATCGTTGTTATGAAATTTTTTGAATGGAAAAACATTTGTTTAGGCAACTGTGTGTGACACTAGTTGATCTTAGTCTAAAAAATCTAAAAAATGGGAGTTGAAGAAATGGTTGGAATGTTTTTAAATACAGTTGGACATGGAGTTGGTAATAGGATGATACAAGGACAATTTTAGCATTCAGGGGAAACTGTCCATAGAAATTTCCATAAAGTATTAGCTGCCTACCTTAACCTTTCCAAGGCAAACATAAAGCCACTCGATCATTTGTTTCAATGATGTCATTCAAAAATTCAAATGATCCATGGTATTGGCTATTCTTTAAGGATGCTATAGGAGCAATTGATGGCACTCATGTGCCATGCGTGGTTAGTGTTGCTGATCAAATCAAATTTATTGGAAGAAAGGGATATGCAATACAAAATGTTATGACTGTATGTAATTGGGACATGTGTTTTACTTTTGTCATTGCGGGATGGGAAGGCACAGCTCATGATGCTCGAGTATTTGATAATGCCATATCAACTCCTTCAATACATTTTCCGCATCCACCTCTAGGTATATTTTATTAAAGTCACTATAATTATTATTGCATTGATTTAATGTTGGTCAAATTTACATCACTTCCTTTCATTTAATAGGTAAATATGATTTGGTTGATTCTAGTTATCCAACACTAAATAGGTATCTTGGTCCATATCGTTGCGAATGTTATCACCTTCCAGACTTTAGGCGAGTTGCAGGATTTACAAACAATAATGAGGTCTTCAATTATTATCATTCAAGTCTAAGATGCACTATAAAAAGAACTTTTGGAGTGTGGAAGAATATGTTTGCAATTATACGAAAAATGTCCAAATTTAAATATAAAACACAAGTTCAAATTGTTTGTACAATAATGGCAATACATAATTTTATTAGGAGAAATTCAATTACTGATGAGCAGTTCATACGAGCTGAAGATGAAAGTGTAGAAGTCCAGGAGGAAGATATCGATATTAGTGAAGCATCCTTGTCAAATCTACCCGGTCCATCAAGACAAATGCAGCATGTTCGTGATACAATTAGAGATCAACTTGTAAATCATATCAATTAAATATTAATTTATTTTAGGTTTTCATGGTTGAATATTTAAGATATTTTCCTTATTAGTTGTAATTTTAATTTTTATATTTTTTATTTATTAATTAGTCAAAAAAAAATATAAACATGCTTATTTAAGATTTAATATTTAAGATAAAAAATTTATGCTTATTTTTGCCATTAAATATTTCAACTGGCTTTTGAATTAAACCATCCAAATGAATTTCAGTTTATCTGATTGACTTTTAAAAAAATGATATCCAAACATAAATCACGTTATATTAATTGACTTTTCTTCTAACCTCAGTTTGCTAACCTCAGTTGAATCCTAACCTCAGTTGTAAATTTTT
The DNA here is from genome assembly GCF_029017545.1 of Prosopis cineraria. Lineage (NCBI taxonomy): Eukaryota > Viridiplantae > Streptophyta > Magnoliopsida > Fabales > Fabaceae > Prosopis > Prosopis cineraria. Next base: position 28,507,298 of record NW_026555341.1, read on the forward strand.
TAATCCAAACACACTCTTAGTTAACTTTTCAAACTACTACCGGGTGCTTGTCTAAGTGATTAGAAATTTAGACAGCTTAATTTGATATCTCAAATTTGAGGCTTGAGATATACAGCTACACCTCTAAAATCAAGAAAATGGGTTGAGCCCGCAATCTAACTCACAAAATTTGATAGGTTGGGTTAAATAAATTAGCTTATATTTTAAAATAGGTTGGGCTAACCCAACTTGCAAAACTAGAGAACTAAAATGGGTTAGCTTGGGGGCTGAACGAGCTGGCTCACGGGCTAGCATATTTTTTAAAAAATTAATTTTTTTATTTTTAATCACATTATATTTTTTTATAAATATACAATAATGACAATATTTCTCAAATATATAATTTATGACTCACAAATATGTTATTTACATTTGAAATATAATATAAATCTTTTTTATTATTTGCAAATAAAATTTTTATTATAGTTCATAAATCGATGATTTACTAATTTTTATAGAAATATTTTGAATATATATTATTTATTAATATCATAAGATTTATTGATTGAAATCATAAATATAAATTTATTAAAAAAATAATATGGGTTTATATTCAAATTTTCTTTCTCAATGAGAAAAATAACACATCTAGGCAAGAAGATAATTAATAATAAAAATCTAGCAAGATGAAATTTTTTGGTTGAATTCTATGTTCATTTTATTTATTTACAAGTTCTTTAATTGCTAATTTTTCTTAAAATGTGATATATATATATATATATTTATTTATTTATTTTATAAATTTTAAATTGTTAAAAAAATTTTGATAAATTTTTGCGAGCTAACCCGCGGGCTAACCAATACACCAGAAAATAAGTTGAGTTGAATTTTTCAACCTATTTTATATAACAGGTTGGCTTGGACCAAGCAGCAAAAATATCAACCTTCACAGGCTGGCCCGTATTGCCCAATGCTATGCACAGTTGAGCATACAAAGTATGTTTGGCTAATGGTACCTGCAAAACCTGTCGAAGAAGAGTCCAACCAACGCAATGAATCTGGATTAGTCTAGAATGAGGTGAGTGGGCAAAGAACCTATGATACCCACACTCTACAAGATACTGGGTCAGAAACAAAAAAAAAAAGCTTTTCAAACTATTTATCCAAATAAATTATTCCTTTTGTTTAAAAATATAAAATATTTTAATTGAATTTTATTCTCTAGTAAATTAATTAATTTTTTTAGAAAATACTATATATTTTTATTTATCCTTATTTAATATGGTATTTCACTTAAAAATAAATATAAAATATTTTATTTATTAAAGGTATTTTTAGAAAAAAAATATTAATTACAACTTACAACATTAAAATAGCCTAAATTTTTTAACAATTAACTTCTCAAAAAATATCTTATATTTTTTAATAGAGGGAGTATATTTTTATCTTTTAAATTAAGATTAAATAATAATCATCCACCAATAAATAAATAAATAAAATTTAAATAATTAATATCAATACATCATACTATAAATCTGGAATAATGAAACTTTTGATACTTTATAAATTAGCTTCAATTATTGATTTAACTCTTTAAATTTATTTTTATTAAATTAATCCTCATTAAGTTAATATGTCATCCCTCTAAATTATAAATACAAATTAATTCTTAAATTAAACTAATGTGTAAAGTATGTCAACGACTTGTTATGTGTATATGGCCAAATAAAAACAAGTCAACTATCAAAAGTTATCCAATTTTCTTTTTTTCTTATTTTTCTATTATTCTCACAAGTCATCAAATATCAAAACCAACTTATGTTGATTAATGCAAAAGAAAGATATCAAAGTATAACACTTTAAAGGTGTAATATATATGTATGTATGTATGTATGTATGTATGCATGCAGAGGCAGAGATAGGGACGAACTAGGGGAACCGCACCTATAGCATCCCAATTTTAACTTTTTGGACTTAAGATATTATGATGGAGTTATTCCATTTAGTTATTTAAATAAATATAATTTAATTGAAAGAAGTTAAATTTGAAGGACTTAATTCCAACACATGATTTTTTTAGAAAATGAGAACAAGTAATAAGTTTTGTTTAGGGGAAAAAATTCAACCCAATCATTTAAAATTGTAGAGTCTTAGAAAATAAAATAAAATTATACACACACACACACACACACACACACATACATACATAAAAAATCAAAATGTTTAGGGGTTATTGAATTTAAAAATAAAAAAAGAAAGAAGATATAAAAAAAATGCCGAAGAAGATAAAAACAATTAATAAAAATCAACTATGGGCAAGTAGTGGCATGTGGCCTTGGCCCATACCAATCATAATCAGCGATATAGTAGAAGATAAGCAATAGGTTCTAATAAAGCGTTATATATAAGGATTTTTGATCTCCCATCTTTTCTTTACTGATGATCTTATCTTTAGAGAAGCATCTTCTTCTCAAGTGGAGATTATGACTATTTGTTTGAATCGATGTTGTGATTCCTCGGGCCAAAGTATGAACAACTCCAAGACTAAGGCGCATTGTTCCAAGAATGTCTATATTTTAAGATCTCAAAACTTGAGCAAGAGAATGGGAATGTCGTTAACTACTAACCTAGGTAAATACCTAGGTATTCTTCTCATACATAATAAGGCATCTTATGTGTTATTTGCTCCTATATTTGAAAAGACACAAAAGAGATTAAGTGAATGGAAAGATCGTTTCCTTAATAAAGTAGGAAGAGCTACTCTCATTAAGCTTGTCCTCTCTAACTTACCATCATATCGTATCCAAATTATGCTTCTCCTTAAACAGTTGCTTAATGAATTTGAGAAACAAAGTAAAAGTTTCTTTTAGGGTCATTCTGAGAGTAATTAGGGCTTTTACTTATTATCTTAGGATAAAATATCTTCAGATAAGCTAGAGGGTGGCCTTGACATTAAGAATTTAAGGAGACAAAATGAAGCTTTTGTGATGAAATTGTGTTAGAATCTCTTATCCAATAATTAAAGTCTTTGGGTGAAGGTAGTAAGAAGCAAATACAAGTGTGGTTCTAAACCTATAACATCCTAAAAAACTAACCCCTAATTAAGTAAATAATTGTGGTGTGTGATTATATAGAGAGCTAATAGATGTTTTGGGTTGTGATTTCAACCCTAGAATTGAGTTCAGAACAGAGTTAGGCTACCCAAACTTTGAAATAGAAGAAAACAAGGAGAAATGACTCTATGCAACATACCATGACACATGCTTGAGATGATATGATGAACAAGTCACTAAAACACGAAGATCCTTCTCTGCATCACATGCCACAGTGCATGGTCACAATGTTGCAATAATAAGAGCTATATCAGGCGTGAGATACAAAAAGGAAACAAAGAAGAATGATGAGGAACACAAGAACTCTGCTAGGACATTTCAAGTTTGAAAGATTAGGAGCAATTTAAAGCTTATAAACATTAAAGGTAAGTCTTTTAAGTCATCCACTTCCTTCCTCTTCCATTTAGAGTTGCTAGAGAAGTAAATTTTCAAACTTATAGGGATAAGGATTCGAACCCATTAACTTAAATAGAGTTAATGGAAGTAGTTTATATTATTTAATCCTAACATTTATGGCTTTATAAGTTTTGGTGATTATAGGGTAATAAATACTCAAAAAACCTTAATAAATGTGGTGCTTGGAATGATATGATGTCATTAATAAACCCTATCGATATCCTTATATATGAGGAAAATAGGGTTTTGAGAGTTTAGAAGTATTAAGTTTGATATGGGAAATTATCCTAACGAGGATATTGATGATTATTTATGTGATTAAATGTTTAGCACCATTCAAGATTTTAGAAGCTTTGGAAATGTGTATTTAAAGGGTGAGATAATTGAGGAAAATCTTCTTATGTTCATGTGTGTTAATTAATTACTTTGAATTATGATTGTATATTGTCAATCATGAAATTGTTTGTAATGCAAGTTTAGCATGTGAGATTTGAATCATTCTTTGATGATGTTGTAAAGTTTAGAAATAATGTATATGTCGTGTAATAAATGAAATGCTAACATTGTAAATTCTACGATAATATGGAGTTTAAAGATGTGATGTGATGTGGTTTTATGACATAATATGATATGGAGTTTGTAACATCCTAAGTTTCTTCATTAGTAATTATCAGTGTTTTCAAGGGATAATTTGATCAATTTAGATAAATTGTTATTTAGCGAGGTTTATGGAGATTAATATGATTTTTGGATCCTTGGATAGCCTTAGAAGAGTGCTAGGTCAAGGTTCAAGTAGGCCATGGCATGGAAGGAAGTTTAAAATTTTATGGGGCTTTCTGTACCATGCGCTGCGACGGGTGAGTCAGTGCGCCATGGCGTATGTGCAAAATTTGCACTTATCAGATCACGAAAACAAATCGAAAATAGAAGAGAGAAAAAGGAAAAATGAGAGAGTGATGGAGGAGAGCTTTTGGTATGCTAGGGCATGATCCCTAAGCTACTTTGAGGGCATTTGGAGCTTGATTCACCATTGGGTAAGTTGTACATTCTCTCTTCTCCCTCTTTTATGCGAAAATCTGAACATTTTAGGGTGATGGGGGCTTTGATTTAGGTTCCCTTAGGTTTAGACCAAACCCATTAGTTTATTTAAAATCTTGGGGAGTTAAATCAAGTTTCTAACCTTAAGTTTATGAGTTTTTGTGATGATTGAGAATTTTTGGTAAGGGTTTGGATGAACTCTAAGTATAATCTGAGGATTTTGAGATAATGTGAAATATTGATTAGCGAATTTGGTATGTTGGAATGTGTAATGGGATGGTTAGAGTGTGTGAGAATGGTTGATGTTGATAGAAAAAGGAATTTGAGTATTTTAAGCACTTAGAACCTAGTGAATTTGAAGTTATCTGGAGTGATAATTGATGATTGTCACCTATTGGTGTAAATTGAGCGTTGCTCGAGCCTTGTTGTGCGTATAAAACGTGTGGAACTAATGTTGAGCCACGGTAACCCTTTTTGTGTGACAAAAGGGTTGAGGCAACCATATAGTTTATTGTGTTTATTAACTATTATATCTGTGTAGAAGTAATTTTAAATAATAAAGTTGTGATTTTGAAGATTTTTGTGCATAATTTGACATTATAAATGATTTTAGCATGAAAAAATATTTTGTAAATGGTTATTGTTTCTAATTAAAATATATATACTATGTATATAAGTGTGATGTGAAAATGTGATGAAAAGTAGTAGAAATTGTGAAAGAACATGATCATAGGGGGTGGGAGTTCACTCGAGATATGTGGGAATATATATGTGTAGTGATATGTGAGTGAAAAATTCATATGATTGAGCTGACACCATAGGACATCCGATGTAGCATTATATGGGACTATTACCATGGGACATTCGGCTAGTCTGGCAACTCCTTAATACCCATTAGGGTACGGTTACGAGTCAACAATGCCTTTATCACAAGTGTGTGAAAAGAAAAAAATTATAGTCTGTAGGCGAGTTAGATTACCTTTGCCCGGGTATTTCTACCACCGAAAGTGTACCGGGTCAACAAGTGGTTGAACTAGGAGAGCCTATGGTTTCATATCGGAGAGCATTAGAGGTTCAATATTAGATAATCATGCTAGTGTAAAACTACGTGTTTTATTAAGAAGAGATTCATATATCTCATAATTATGATGTGCTTGGTATTTCTATGGTTTTGATACTTTTTCATGGTTATTTGTGATAATAAACATTTAATGAGCTATATTAGTTATTGAGATGTTTATCTCACCCTGTGGTTATATTTTACAGGTGAAGGCTCCGGTAGGGGTAAGGGAAAGGAAGGGGCATTTGAAGAGTGAAGAGCATCATTGTATAGCTCTTCCTTTTCTCTTTGTGTGTTGTAACGAACATTGTCGATAATTATTGCCAACTTAGGAACATGACATTATATAGGTATCACTTGTATGAAATTGTGATAAGTGTGTATATATTGGTTCAAGAATGATGATATGGATTAATTATGTGCTTGGCTAAGTTGTTTACAAGTGATTTATAAATATATATTAAGTGTCTTGAGTGTCAAAATGACCAATGGATTGATGTGTTGAATTTTGTCCACCCCATTGTGTTTTTATCTAATAGGGGTTTGGAGGTCATTTTGAGCATGATTGTTTAAGTGTGTGATGTAAATAGATTGTTATGTGATATATAGTCCATTTGAGGTGGTCAAGTTGTCTCCGGAGCTATTGGCATTGTGTATTGTGAGTTAGACACCATGTTTTGTTGTAAAAATGAACCATTTTAGTTTTGGGTATCTATCTTTTAAACGAATGATTGTTTGGGTGTAATATCAGTGCCATTAGTTAGAGGGCTCAAAGAGGTTTGTGTGGATACTTGAACCACTCAAATCGGATGTCAAATGGCGAAACAACGCGCTCCAAAAGTTTAGGGAGATGCCATGATAACAATCTGCTATCATGACAGCAATCTGTTGTCATTGCTGTCTCTGGTGTCATGACAGCAATCTGCTATCATGACAACAAGTGTGCACCGCAGCTCATGATTGTTGCACTATGACACAAGAGGCCCTTGAGGGATTCGTCCCTTTGTGCCATCCGCCGCGGCAGATAGACCAGTATTTGCTAAAAAATGACGTTTAAGCCAAATTTTGTTATAGTTTGTTTCCCATGCTTTATATTTGCTCTTAATTGATTTTTAACCATGGTTTGAGCTCAAACAATATATTAAAAAAGGTTTTCTTGGAATCCCAATGTTTTAACTAATTATCTTTAAACTCCTGAGTTGTGGTAACTTTTTCTGAGGATTTTATTTAATTCGAGTTATCACAATGATGTGAGTGTTGTCTTGGTAATGTCAAGGCAGACATTACAAAGTTCCATGATAATTGTGATATGAAAGTGAAATTATTACAAATTGATATAAGTACAATGATAATGTTAAGCATGAATATACAGTGAATACTTTGCATGCTTGAAATATTTGTATATCACATGATCATATGAGGTGGGAGTTCGCTTAGGAAGAGAAGTAGTAAGTATAAAATCCACTTACTAAGGCCGCTATTGGAGCTTGATGGTTTGCTTAGATATATTTATTACCTTACTTGTTCAATAAGGAATTGTCTCATTGTGTATTGAGGGACTTAAACCTATTCTGATTTTCACTTGTTTGACGAGGAAACTAGCTTAAAGAGAATGACACCTCGTAATGTGAGATTTAAGGAAATCGTGACCTATAAATAAGTTAAATAACATTGGTAAAGTATCTTCTCACAAGTGAAAGGCAAAGATAGTCTCATCACATGGATAATCCTATTATGTAATAGCCCACAATTTCATGTTGAAGGTAAAAGAAAGATATGAAGGAAGTGTGATCACACATATTGTGATTAAGGGCACATGGTTGTTTGTTTTGTGACCTTGGTAATGAAATTATCATGAAGGCACATGGTTATTACTGTTTATATGTGAAAATGAGATATTGAAATGATATTATGAAAATTTATGAGATTAGTGATGTATTATGCTAAAAATGTGCTTTGTAAAGTTGTTGTTTTGTCATGAGCACAAAATTATAGGCTACTTGCTTTTTAACTAGTTGACATGCATTAGTATAAGTTGAACATACCTTAGTTATTAAGTAGTTATACTCACCCCTCTCTCTTCAATATTACAGGAGTTAACTCATCTGGTCAGAATTGAAGAAAAATGCCTAAGGCTTTGGATATACGTCTAACTTAGTAGGCCTTGTTTATTTTGAGTCTTATGTGTATAATTCATTTTGAAATTGCCAACTAGAAAATTTCATATTTATTTATGTATACTATATGATTGTTAAATTGAGTTATGTAGTTTGAGCCGTAAATTGTATGTGCATTAATTATGAAATCTAAAAAAGGGTTAAAATAATAGTGCAAGTAAAAAGTAAGTAAAATATGTTATTGATATTGATTGATGTGATGATTTATGAATTTAAGGCTACTCTTTTTGTTTTTAGTGTTAATGGGTTGAGCATTGAAAAAATAATAGATGTGTTATGTGTATGACGTGGTGTGTTGCATAGGTATCCTTGGGTACATTAAGTGTGGTCTAAAGTTAAGTTTAGGCTTTTGGCACTTGGATTATAAATTAGGCACCCAAGTTGTATTTTGGTTGAAAAAAGAGTGAGTTTAGGAATGAATGTTCAATTGTTGAATGAGAAATAATTTGACTGTGAATGAGAAGTAATTTGATTGTGAAACCAATATCATTAGCTAAAGTTAGGAGAATACTTTTTGCAGACACTTAGATCACCTTGATCAGACATCAGATTAAGAAATGAGGTGCATCAAAAGTTCACTCTTGTTTCTATCAAATAATAGCAATAGATGCTATCATCCTGTGCAATGTATTACAATGTATGGCATCTACTCCACATCACATGGCACTAAGAGGGATGAGTCATGGTGTGTTGAGTATATGCTACGATGCACCCCCTATTTTCTAATTAATGATTTTTAAATGCCTTAAATGCAAATGCTTTATTATAAATTAGTATCACATGCTTCTGTAAACTGATTTCACTTTGATTTACTATTCAAGAATGTATATTTAAATGTTTTTAAGATTTGAAAATTTGGGATCCTATTTATGAAATTTCATAAACTTAGTAATCATTAGGGGTGATCTCGGGATTACCTTAGTTTTTAAAGTTAATTGTGGTATAGTAAGGAAGACCTTAAAAGACTAGTCTTAAACATTAAGAAAAAGAAGTCGTCTTCCTTGACCTACAAAAGCATCTATGCTATTTGGGATGATTTTGAAGCTAGGGTGAGGAAGAGAATAGGTAATGATAAAAGTACCTCTTTCTAGTTAATAATTGGTTCAAGCTGAACATCCCATTGATTAACTTTTTTTAGGTTATGAAGGCTTTATTAACAAAAAAGAGAAGGTGTTTGATTATGCAAGGTAAAATGATGAGTAGAACAAGGAAAAATTACTAACTAATTCAATGTTCATGTTGTGGATCATTTGACTTTTGAGCACCCACCTTGTGAGGAGAGAAGAGAGGATAAACACTATTAGAAACCACCTTTGAATGGTTCTTTCACTGTTAAGTATGCCTATAATTTTTCTTTTGCAAGTACGCAACAACAAGTGGACGTTGCATTGAAGCTCTGATGGAGAAAGCCCGTTCCTAAAAAGATCAAATCATTTATGTGGCTATTCACACATAGATGGTTACATACCATAGACCTAAGAAGGAGAGGGATGTAGAATCATGATCATGGCCTAATGGGATGCAACTCCAAGGAATACGCCGTGCATCTTTTCAGAGATTGTGACAATGCCTTGAATTGGTCGAAATTTATGGTTTGTGATAGTTAGATTGAGACCTTTTGTAAGGTTACCCTTACATATCCACAATTAACTTCCCAAAATCAAGGTAATTACGGGAATAACCTAAATAAATTACTAAGTTTTAAAATTTTTATAAATAGAATCCCAAGTATTTTTAAAATTTAAAATACTATAAAATCAAAGCAAAACATGTATATAAAAGCATAGACATCATACAAAATAAGATAACATCAAATTAAGATCAAAATAGCAAAAGTGATTCTGGTACAATTATGTTGCAGCATAAAATTTTATGATGCATCATAAATAGTAGAACCCATGATAGCAATAAATTGTCATGGTATATTTTCTAGTTGAACTTCCATTGCGCACCAACTCTCCATCCAATGTCTGGTTAAGGTGATCTAGATGTCTATAAAAAGCTTTCTTTGAGCTCTAGCTAATGGCACTAATTTTTTACATTCAAATTATTTCTCAATTAAAAGTTGGACACCAAAAAGCAAACTCATACTTTTGTGCTTTCAAAACATAACTAAGGTGTCCAAAACTTAATCCAAGTGCTAAAAGCTCATACCAACCCTTAAACCACACTCAATAAATTATAATAGACTCGTGCAATATACCACAACATTCAAACAATACTTGTATCACATTTTCACCATTCAACCCCTTGATCATAAGAACATAAGGGGAATTAAACATGTAATTTCACATCTAAATCACATCATTCACAAATATACTCACTCCTTACTTAAACAAGTTTTTTAACCTTACACAAATATTTCAACTAAAAAGATACCACATGCACTAAGGCCTAAAATACACATTTCAATATTCAATATTCAATGGTGCAAGTATAACAAAATATGAACATCGTAGTTTACAATATCAATTAATTACACATATGCAACTAAAATTACAAGAGGCTTATAGTAGAAAATTGAGTCTCTAAGCCTCTGGTGCTTTCCATTTGTCCTGCTTGGAACTAGTGCTTGTAAAATATTAAATAGAGGGGTGAGTATAACCACTTAGTAATCAAGTTTCATCTAATCTATATAATTACATATCAATCAAAAACAGATGCAATTGGCAATAAACACACATATAAAGTATGTATGACAATGTATAACCTCATTCTCAATAATAACAACCATGTGATCGGCCTTCAAACATATAATCATATATATATATATATATAATCAATAATGTACAACTTAGGGTCATAATAATAAAAACTATGCCAAATTTGCATCATAAGTTTAAAAATATTAAACATGTTTCAAATTAACTATTTCAATAAATAATGAATTAATATTCAACTATATAAACTAAATTTTTTCCTGTTACTTCAAACTTTTGAAAGATCAAAAGTTATCCTTCAATCATAACTTGCTTTTGGGGCTAAATTCAAGCTCACCGATGCTTTGTGAAATTAGTTTACAATTACATTAACACCTATCACTAATAACATTAAAATCACCACTTCTAACATTTAATTTCATACTTTAGTAACTAAATTTCTCAACTACAAGATCAATCTCACATTTAATGAATTCCTTAACTCCCATTAACTTTATTTAGCTCTCAACAACTTAAATAATTACTAATGTATCATCCAACAACCCAAAATCATTATTAGTGTCATAAATTACTCACTCCCAACTCTTAAATTTAAACACTTTAATCATCCAAACTCTCAACTCTTGAGTTTAATTATTATATTAGGTTTATTAACTTCTGTTAGTCCTACCTAATACTAACACAATTCTTAATCAATATCAATGGCATCCACCTACCTCAGCACCACCATTTATGACATTTAAATTCACAAATTCGTCTATAATTGAGAGCCCACTCTCATGGATGCATAAAACTACTAAAGGCTTAGATAACTCAAACAATTCTCACTAACTCTATTTAAGTCAATGGGTTTGAACCCAAAGTGCCCAAGGTCAAAAAATTATCCTCTAACTACAAACCCTAACTTGAAAATGGTGTAGAGAGGAAGAGAAATGGTAGGAGAGATTTACCCTAGTGATTAAAAGCTCTAAATCATCCCAAAATACCAACAAAAATTATGCCCTAGTACAGAGGATCACGAGCCCCTTCATTATCCTCTTTTTCCTTCATTTTTCGCACACATAGATGCCCTTTTTAAGTCAAATTCATGACATTATGTTGTAGCATAACACACAATTGACCAAATTCTAATTTTCTCTCTTCAATTTGAGTTCAGGTGGCCTAATTCATTTTTAAACCTAATCTAATAACTAAAACCAAACCCAATAAACCTATTAGCCATCTCTAACCATCCTCAAACTCATTTATATTTAAATTTACATATTTACCCTTTATTATCTTAATTAATTACGGGAATAATTTTTGTAGATGTTACACCTTCTGCTCCCTTAAAGGAGTAAATTGGGTCAAGTGGAATCTGAAAAATGGAATAGGTAAAGAACTTATAAAGAAAACCACTAGTTGGATATTTATGTTAGGACATTTGTGTTCATCAATGTAATGTAGTCTTTGGTACTGAAGAACTAAGAAACTTCTAAGATGGTTTTTCTAGCTTATTAGCGCATAGATAGATAGGGACCTTGTTATAACTCCCTTTTGTTTAGCTATACAAAAAATGGTCAAGCACAGGAAAGTAATAGAGGAAATGATTTCATTCAACTTTATATGGATGGTTCAACCAGAACAACAGGTGTAGAGGTGTCATACGTAATGGCTAAAACAATTGGATATGTGGTTTCAACTCCAAATTGATTATTGCTCCCCTTACAGTCGCTAAGTTGATCAGGACCATACAAGGACTCATCTTATGTTAGGAAAGGACCTTTTTTTAAAGTGGCAATTTTCTAGAACTAGTTGGAAGCAATCAACCTAGTCATTCATGGATGTGATACAAACTACCCATTTAAGGATATTATTGAGCATGCAAGATCATATTTTTACAAGGAGGCTCAAATTACCCTTAATCATGTGCATAGAGACTGTAATAGTAATGCTAACTACTTAGCTAGACTTTCTCATTCTTTATAAGGTAATTTTTGCCTCTTTAACTATCATCCAAGCTCACTTTTAAAGATGGAAGATGGTGAAAGAGGATAGGGGTCTTTTTATTCTTAATTTTATCTTTGTTATTGGACCTACTGTAGCTTATTTATTTTGTTTATGAATATATTTCAGTTTCTACTCAACAAAATAAAAAAAATAAAACTTCATCTCTTGCTTTGATTCCACATCGATCGTAGTATGGGAGAAAATTGAGCACGCAAGTGAGATTGGAGGAGGTCTTAGAATGATATATTTTGAAAGTGATTTCAAGCATACAAAGATTTAGTATGTATCTTAAAAAATTTTAGTTGTTTTCTTTTTATAATTTCTAATTTTTTATTGGGAAAAAATTTAAGGTTCAACAAATTTCAATGTTTAGGTGATTTTATTGACTATTCAAATTTTAATGGAGTTAATGATGTAGGAATAGAAGGTTGTATGATTTAGATTTACCCAAATAGTTAATTTGATGAATTAAAATTAGGTTTTTATTAGAAAATTGTGATTTATGAATATGTTAGTTGTTCATTTTAAATTTAATATTTTGATTATGTTCATTGGATGTTATATTGAGGATTAATTAGTTTAGTTTGTTAATTGAGGTTAAAATTCAGCAAGCTGATATTAGGTAGAAATTTAAGTGTAGAAAATTAGAGAATTTGATTGTTTTGAGGTTATAGAAGTTAGTTGAGGATACTATGAGTTGTTTTTAAGTTGGAGAATGATTGAGGTTGTGTTGTATAGGAGAATTAAGAATTTAAAAAGGAGTTTAGAACTTAATTTATATATATATATATATATATGTATGTATATGTATATATGATGATAATGATGATGATGATGGTGATGTAGCAGTAGCAGTATTACTACCACTGCTACTACCACTGCCACTATCGCGACCATGACTACTACTACTACTACTACTATCACTACTACCACTATCATTATGACTACCATTGCCATTACCACTGCTATTACTACTGCTGCTGCCATCACTGCCGCCGCCGCCGCCACCCCACTATGACTACTACTACCATCACCACCACCACCACTACTATTACGACTACCATACTACTACCATTACCACTAACACTACTATTATCGCTGCTGCTGTCCTGTTACTATTACTACTACTAACTGCTGCTGTTGCTACTGCTATTACTAACTACTACTACAACAACACTGGCCAGGGTAAAAGTATGGATTGTTAGTTGTCTAATTTAGTTCAACGTGGAATTTTAGGCCGTGGTCTTTTAGGTCTAGGTTGTGAATTCTTTTTTTGAGTATAAAGGTAGGTTATTATTTAATGGTTTATTATGTTTAATGGTGTGAATGGACTTCAATGTGTGGTACAATAGGCTAATGCTAATTGTCATTAGTGAACTGCATTTCAAGTTAGCAAGTGCTCACTTTTAGCCTTATGGGTGTTTTAGAAGGATTATTCATGGGTGATTTCTTGGGCATCAAGTATATTTTCCATACTTAGAGGGATTAATTTTAAAGTTAAGCTTTAGACCCTAGTTTGTCAATTTTAAATTTTTTTAACATCTATAAATTTGGCTTTTATGTAGGGTGTCTAGTTGTTATGTGTAGTATGTTAGTGTTCTTTGCGAGTTGTGTATGTTAAGGAGTCCCTTCTTGTGTTTATGCTTTTTAAATACAATAAATGCTTTTTTAGGGTTATTTTGGTTTGTCATCTCTTCATGTCACATTAATAGGAGTTCACAACTTTGTTTGCATTAGGATACGAAGTTGTAGGACAAGTTTATTGGCTACTAGAATGAGAAACAATAGGTTTGAAGCTATTCAAGATCTTAGCTATAAGGGGGAAACAACTTGGATTCATGTTAGGGTATTGTCTAAGTGGTTTGTTACTAAATCAGTTCCCCATATAAGGCTTATGTACTGGTATGGTGTTGGCAAACATGCAGGTTTGCTCATATGTTTGCACACCTTTTTGACAAACATCATGGAAGGGTATCTCAAAAACACTATGGTAATATGTTTGTTTTATTTTCATGTCACAGGATGATAGGATCTAAGTAATGAGGTATGGCCAATAACTATATGATAGGTTTAACAATCTCATTAAAGATGATCATTGTTATGAGATCCAAATGTCACTATTCATGAAAATAATTTACAGTATCCTATGATGTCTCACAAGCATTATATTAACTTCCACCCACACACTCATGTGCAGTTGTCAGATGTTATCAAAGTGAGGAAAAGGTTTCAGTTTATGAAAATCATGGATATCAGCATGATGACAAAACGTCTAGCACAACTTATTAGTATTGTTTTTTTATTTTGAATTTATAATGTTGGATCATTATATGCATTGTGGATATTTGGAATATGTTCTTCATGTGTGTTGGGTATGCCAGGTGACATGGCATAAATCTTAAAGGTTTTGTCAAGTTTGTTGGGCAGTATAAGGAGGTTAAATTGATGAACTATACATATAGGAGTTCTCATTCACTATTACAGATGTTAAGTAAGTTGGTGTCGTCGCTAAAAAGTTTGTTTATTGTTGCTAGGATACCAGTGAATATAGGTGCTTTTCTTTTTGTTTTTGTTATAATGATGTGTCAATGAGGTGTACTCTCTAAGGAAGTATGTTGTTAAGGCATTTGATTCATTGGTTGACCGCTGACATACCCATTATGTGGTTCATCTAGTTAGGGAGGCTGAAGAAGAATATTGATAGTGAGTTTCATTATTGCAAGTTGCCTAGGTTGTTGTTAGTCTGTTTAGATTTATGTTATCTATTTAGGTTCATAGTTTCTTTACTTTAGGTTGACTAATTTAATCATGCATTAGGTCTGACTGGAAAGCAAGTTTGATGTTATAAATTTACTGAGGCTAGTAAGGTTTGGTATAGTTCAAAAATACCAAAAGCAGAAGAGTTGAGGCTCAAGTGGGTTTGGTGGTCTTTGTTGGAGTCTTTATGTTATTTGTATAAATATGAATAAGTGAATTTATTGAGTCATTCCAAATTGTATACATGAGTAGTCTTTCACCAAATTCACCAATAAGGAGTTTACTTACATTTATGAGGATGATTTTTATGGAGTCTTTGCAATTTATATTAAAATACTCACTTTATGATCAAAATCGCATCTCAATAGTTGAACTTGGGAGTGTAACAAAAATTAGTGTATTTTGTACATTATAATACAAATTCTATGCTTTAGTTTTTCCATAAAACATTAGGTATTTTATTATTTTGTTATTGGTGCACCATTTAATGAGTGTAATGATTAGAGTGACATTAGAGAAGTTTGAGACTCAATTTGGATGGATCTATGAAGGTCGCTCGACGTGCATGAATAAGCTTGTGTTTAATGGGACACTATGTTCTATAGAAAATGCAATGGTGATATGGATCAAAGAAAAACCCAAGTGAGTAAAAGTATGTAGTTTTTTTACTAAACCTATCTTGTAGTTTTTTTCTTTTGAGATAATGGTGTCATTTTTTGTTATGTCAGGTTAAAGATTCATTATAAAGTAAAGGATCAAAGTAGGTCAACTTCAGGTTTTTTTTTAATCGCAAGGCGACTGAGTTATTGAATGCAAGTATCTATGAGTTAATTGAACAAGTTGGAAAGATTGTGTTATATCCTTATTCTTGTGTTATTGTATGAGTAATTTTTTAATGATTCATAAATGGTGTTATGTTACAAACAAGAAAAAGTGGAGGATACATTCCCTAAGCAAGTTGATAACGTGATTAGGATGAAACTCATAATGATGGTAAAGGTGGATGATTATATCATAAGTGGGAAATCAACAGATATAGTGTTGTGGACTAAGTGGAGGACGATGGCAACGTAGTTGCAGACATTAAAACACTAAAGGTTGTTTAGTGAGTGAGTACATGCAAAGTTTTGTGTTTTAACATGGTTGTATGTATTTAGTTATTGATTTTTTTTCCTTTTTGTGTGGACAAGTAAGTATATGATTGATGATGATAAGAGTCTATGTAACATCTCAAATTTTTTATTTCATTATTAACATTAATTAAGGAATAAATTAGTAATTTAATGTGAGATTAGGATTGTGAATAGTGAAATGTTATTTTGACTCTTTGGGATATTATATAAATAAATAAGAGTAAAAAGACAACATTGTAAAGAAAAGTGTGTCAATATAGTGAGGATTTTCCTCACTATGCCACGTGCTGCAGTTAAAGACAGATACACCATAGCATATGGCGCAAAATTTTGATAAATTAAAAAGTAAGAGAAAAGGATTCATGCATGGAGAAGAAATGATTCTCTACTAGGGCTTTAGTTTTCAGGAAAAAGGATGACGTTTTTGACCTGTTACTTGTTGAGTAAGTCTCATACTGCCTTAACCTCCGATTCTACCTTTTTTTTTTGTTTTAAACTATTGAGAAATTGAATTCAAAAGTTTTAAGGAGTTGATTTCTTACCCTATAGTAATAGAAAGGTCCTCTGAAACTAAATTAGACCTTTGTGACTGGTTTGAGTCAGAACAATAAAGCTTTGAAACTATAAGCACAATTTGACCTAATCTAGAGAAAGAGTAGTAAGAAAGAGAGTTTGATTATGAAAAAGTTAACTTTTGTTTTGAGTGGTAATTGGCCATAATATGCATGAGTGAATATGAATAGAGGAAATGATAGTGATTAGGTATTAAATGCTATAATTGGCACTTTTAGTCAATAAAGTAATTGACTCTGGGTGCCTAAATTATGTAAATTTCCATGTGTGAAAAATTGAATAGCAAGAGAAAGTAAGGTTGAAGAAAAACACAGGTAACCTTTCTATCAGACAAAAGGATTGAAGTAACTATATAATTTGTTATGTTTGTTAGCTCATATAACTGTATAAAAGTAAACGTATTATTATTTTATGAGGCTTTTATGCATGGGTTTACTATGAAAATAAGTTTAGCATAAAATTGATATATGAAATGAAAGTTTAAGGATTTCTAGCTTTGAATGAATGTGTATATATATATATGTTATGTATGTATAAAAGTATATAGTGTGTAAATGTGAAGAGCAGTAAATGTATGTGAAAAAGCATGATTATAAGGGGTGGGAGTTCACCTAGGGCATGTATAGATGTGTGTATGTGGAGATGTGAGTAAATAAATTCATATGATCAAGCTGGCACCATTAGACATTTGATGCAGCATTTTATAGGTTGATATCATGGGTAATCTGATACAGTATTATATTAGGACTATTAACACACTAACAAGTCACTAGTGTTCATTAGGGTACAGTTAAGAGTCAACAATACCTCTATCACAAGTGTGTAACATGAGGGAAACCATAGTCCATAGGTGAGATAGATTACCTTTGGCGGGATATTTTTACCATTGAAAGTGTGCTCGAGTCAATAAGTGATTGATCTAATAGAACTTGTAGTTTCGTGTTGAGGAGCTTCGAAGGATCAGTTGATAGATGATTACGCTAGTGTGTTAAATGTGTGAAAAAGGGCTTATGTATATATGTTTTATACTTTGATTTTCTTTACTTTGACATGATTATTTGTGTTAATAGACATATATGAGATATATTGATTGCTGAGATTTTAATTTCACCTATGGTTATTTATATTTTTTAAGTTTTGGTAGTAGTAGTGTGAAAGGAAAAGAACTAGGCCGAGAATAGAGGTTTCTCCAGAAAGCCTTTGTAAAAATTAGTGTAATGAAATTGAGTAAATAGTAGTGGTTGTATGCATAAGTTGCCACAGGAAACAATACTTATGCATAAACCTGTGATTGTGTATATGTGTCTATGGTTTTTGATTCCCTAACCCTTATGTATATGTATGTACATGATAAAATGATAGTATGGGCTAGTGGATGGATGGTATTGTGTGTGGATATGATGAATGTTTGATGTGTATGTGAAATTTGGCCTTGGATATGAATGAGATTGAGAAATATGAATTTTAGCCTAGAAGTGTGTAATGGGTGATTTACAAGCCAAAAGTGTGTTTATGTGTTATCATGTGTATATAACTAGTCAATCAAGTGTACGTTGTCCATTTGAACATGTTCAAGGCCTTAAAAGTGGCCAATGATTAGTGGTTGCATTTGGAGATGCATAAGTGGCATATTTTGACATAAAATGGTCAAAATGTACTTAAGTGTCTAATTTTTCAATAAAATATTAGAGTGAAACAAAACTAATATCATTGGTTAGATTTTCAAATAAGCTTCGTATGGAAATTAAATTACCCTAATCAGACATCAGATATGAGAATGGCACACGTTCAAAGTTCATATCAAAATTTACAATTTGATAGCAGATTCTGATATGTGCACCACAGAGCATATGTCATTAAAGAACCATAAGCCATGGTATATGGCATAGAGAATGTGGCTAGGGTCTTTATGTCATATGTGGCAGTGCATGTGGCACGAGCCAGGGTGCATGGCCCACTTTTTATATAAATTTTTATGATTTAAGTTGCCATTTGATGTGTTTATGCCTGGTGCTTTCACTATGTGCTATTTTGAATAACATAAATGGTTTCCATAAAGGGATTTTTAAAAGTTTTATATTAGGATCCTAAAACTTTTAAAGTTATTTGTTTTAATTAGTAGATTGCGTGGAGGGTCATATGGTAATGTCATTGAGAGCATTATAGTCTACTATCAACACCATTAAGTTCCAACAAGGTAGTCGATAGGTTGATAAATGCAATGAGAGTTTGTTTAACTTTTATCAAATCCCCATCTATGATTTTAGTGGATCGATATTGTCAAGGGGTAAAAGCAAAGTGTAGTGAATAAGGACAAGGAAACAGGTATTAGCGACATGTTGAGACAAGAAGGTGTTTTAATGTCCTCGAGCAAGCCTTTAAAGTTTGCTCAAAAGGAGAAAGTCTAGTAGTGTTGTCCTATTATGTTTGATTTGTTTTCCAGTAAACTTTTTATACTCGTGTGTGGAGTTTGAGCTGCTATTATGGATGTTTGTTACTTTGTTTTGTAGCAAGGGACTCTTTTTGTTTTAGCTATGCAGTTATTTTAGTAGGAGATTTTGTATTTTAGTGATTTGTTGGTTGTTTGATTTGGGCCAATTAATTATGTAAGGTTTGCTTTTTTAATTAATAACTAAATTTAAACTCCTGTGCATTGCATGGAATTCTAACATAATTTAAATTTTTTATATAAGCATTCAAACCAAATAATATATTGCATTAAGTTTGCATTTCTTGTATTGTATGCTTTGATTAAATTAGATAAGAAAAAACGCAAACATGCTATGATTAAATAATGCTAAAACAATGTACATAGAATCTTCAACATACATTGAAAGATAATGATAGTAATAAGAAATGGTTAATGTTGAAAAGAAATATTTTATCTAGAAAATATAGGCCAAATTTTTAAAAAATTTGAGAACCTGACTTGCTCATATTAATGTACAATAAGTTTATCTTTAAAAATTTATAAGAACGATATATCATTAACAAATATAATAATCAATCATAATATAAAATATAATAAATATTGGACTATTTACTTGGTTTGGTTCTATAAAATAGATTATATTTGCAAAAGCTCAATTAAATTATTAATTATAAAACTTTTTTGCATCACTGCAAATTTTCTAGGTGGCAAAAATTTCCTCTAAACATAAAATGAACTTTGTAGTTATAAATTTGTTATAGTTAATGGTTTTCTCTTTTTGTATAGATTTGGTAATATAAATGGTCAAATATCTACCTCTAAATCCATTAAATATGGCAATATAGCATTGCCGAAGGGAACTCCAATCTAGATGTAAAATTACACATAAAAGTAAGCCAGATGTGCAATGCTAGCCCAGAAATTATAAGTAAAAGTTGTAAAATAAATCATTCACAAACTAAAAGAGATATGAGGAAAGAATTATGATCTCTATCGTTTTCCTATGTCATCCATGTTTCGTGTGAGATTGGTAGGTTTTACAATAACTTGCTGTATTTTAAGTTTGTCAAAAAAGAGTACAAGTTAACTAATTAGTTTGGATGTTCAAGCCATCTTAACTATGAGTATGAGCAATGCTAGCATGGATCCTAGCTAAGAAGTATAATAAAAGTACGTTATACAATAAAATAATGATATTAAAGATAGTTAAAGAACTTCATAGTCACGGTTCTTCTTAAAAAAGTCAAAATAACTTGTCACATGAACTATGATTGCTCCTTGTGCAACATTGAGAGTGAATTAAAATACAAGTGCCACCATAACAATCATAGAAACTATTATATTTAACATTGTTGATTTTGACCCTATATTGTTATTGATTGTTGATCTAGAGAAAGCACTTGAAATTCGTGGTTAGGTCGGATAGATCATGAAGAACTACATATACTTTAAAAAAATGTTTGTATGTCTAAGTCATGATAAAATCTTGCATCAGATATCATATGATTCTCTAAATGATAAAAGGATACTATTAGTCATAGATAAATTTTCCTATCTATCATTTTTAAGGGGCTTTTAATTGCTATGCAATTGACTGTACCTATTTTAGCCTAGTAGGAAGTAAAAGAGTTAACCACATTCATGAAGCTAGTTGCCATTTTCTCCTTATTTCCATCCACTTTGGAGTTCTTGAGAGCTATGCAATTTTGTCCTACTACAATACCTTCCTATTTGTGGTTATTAAAAAGGGATTAACTTGAAATGACATATATATACCTTACATACTCTCATTAAATAAATTAGTTTGTTGATGTCATTAACTCTCTAAATAGGCAAAAATTGGTTTGCATATATGTCTAACCCATGATGATACAATGAACATTAATAGAAAAAAACATAGACCTACAAAAAAAAATAATTCACACCATAAGCATAGTGACATTGATATCCCTCTAAGCCATCAAACATGAATCATTTACCAGACATGAAAGAAGAAAATGCAAACCTTTATTGAGTGGAGGAGACATTGTATGCGATGTCAATAAAGAGGAGAGAAGTGAAAGCAATAAAATGGCATAATACCAACTAATTCCTATGAGTAGGAGGGAATTTTAAATTCAAAAATAGCTCACGTGTGGTCAATTTGAGGAAGAAGCTTTTATCCTTAGGTTAATACATGTATCAAAAAGGTTTACCTAATTTATGTTGAAAATCAAAAGCAGATCAGAAGCATGGAAGAAAAGCAAAGAAAAGCTTACCACCTTTTGCATGTTACAATCCAGATTTGGTTCGATCGTAGCTTGATGACAAACCTTATGATAGACATCTTCAAACCACTAGATAAACACAATACTCAATAGATTTAATGCTAAACCTACCCATATTTAGCCCTTCCTTTTTGTGATGTTGTACACTCTAAACAATTAATTATCATTGGATATTATTAAAACAATACTTGTCAGATATATGTCTCTAAACTTTTGGACAAAATAATTGACCAGCACCATTTAACCATAAGTTAAAAAAGTAAACCTAAGAAATTTAAAACTTCACCACAATGTTATACATATTAACTTAGGGTTAAAACAAAAGGTCAAAAAGTGATCCTAATAAGTACCAGGAGTACCCTTTTAACCATAAGGCATACATATTAACCAAAAGTTAAAACAAAGTGATCTTAATAAGTACAGGAATATTCCTTTTAATCGTAGGGTATACATATTGACTGGAAGTTAAAACAAAAATGATCCTGATAAGTGACAAAAGAATCCTTTTATCCACAAGCTATACATATTAAACAGAAGTTAAAACAATGGATCCTCTCATCGTGATGAAGCTATAAAGAAGCCCAAAAGTGATCTCAAGCTAAAACTGTAGCGTACCACAGTGAAATAAGTCTAGAGCTAATGACATAAATAGCTTGGCTGGAAGAGTATTAAGAGGATATAGTGATATTATTGGTATTGTCTTTGCAGTGTTATGATGACGTATTTCTCTACCTTTTTTTATTTGTTGGTTATAAATCTTTGTCCATTATCATGTTTCTTTCAATAATTATATCGTTGTGATTAGTATTATTCTTGTAATTATTGTAATTTTTATTATAATTTTTTAATTTTTATAATTTTCTGATCTACTCACATTTTCTTTTAATTTTTAATTTTTTAAATTTTGTAAATTCTTTTAATTTAATTTATAAATATTATAAAATAGTAGTATAAGTATTATGACATTATAACATTGTTATAGTTGCATCATTTTAATAATGTAATAATTTTGTGAATGTAATTAATATGCTTCTCTATTATTCTTGTGTTTTTATAATAACATTGTAAATGCTATGATAATTTTTTTCTTGAATTTTAAATTTACTTCTTCCTATAATGTAAATCATTAAAAAAAATGATATTAACTTTAGGAGAAAATTAAAGTATTTTTTTAGTTTAAATTTGGTTCTACTGATGAATTTTTTTTATGTATGTTACGTAACATTACCAATTATCAATACCAATAATTTTGGTCAAACGCATCGGGTGGAAATGGAACAACTGATGTCATATTATGACATGAAATTATATGTGGTTTATGAGAAGGATAGTAATAACATTTAAACAACTACTAAATTTTTATAATTATCTATATATAAAAATATTATAGTATTATAATATTATAATGTTAATGGTTCGGTGAGTTATACAATATAATATCTATTATTCCTTTTAGTAGGTAAAAAGATTAATTCCATCGAGCTGGTTTAAATTAGTTTATGGTGGAGTTTTTTAGAAAAGTTTGTCCATAAAAACAGCTTCTAAGTTTGTCATATATTTTAACTATAGCTTTTTGTCATTGTTAGGGTACTTTTAAGTCATCATAATTCACAAATTTTGGGAAACTAATAGAAAGGAATTGAATTAGCTAGGATTGTCAAGGGAATTGAATTTAGGTATCCTGGTAATGTTTAGGTTGTAGAAGACCTCAAGCTAGGCAAAAAATTCTTTGAATTTCTTGCAGCTGGCAACAAGATTTATCAAGTCCCTAGCTCATGAATCAGCAACCATAGAAGTTATTTTCAGTAGGAGATTGTCAGGAATATAATTCACAATAGACATACTTGTGTATATATGCTACAAAGGAGCATTCAAAATTGACTCCTTTAGTGCCATCTTGTGGTTTGGCTAGTTGTAAGGTGTTGATGGTTGTATGGGTACTGGGAACATATGAGAGGAGCTATGGTATATATGTATATCAGAGTCGAGAATAGTGATGTGATTTTAATTTGAAAACTTAAATATGCATAATGTGTAACATCCTAGTTTCTAATCCCTTGATTAAATAAACTTAATTAGCCATTCATTAGTATTATAAGTTGTTTGGGCTTTTGATGTTCTAGCCTACTTGGTTTCATTATACCATGTTATTTTAATATTTATAGAATGTACAAGTTTCGTTAGATATAATGGCTTGTGACGTTATGTTTATCTTAAGTTTTGATAATGACAAATATAGATGAGTTAACTATACTTTTGTCTAATTGTTTTTATATATATAGAGTAGTTAACTATGATTATGGAATAAGTGCTTTAAAGTATTTTTACTTATGTTATTTCATATTTCATGAGATTTAGAAAAATGATTTGTGTGCATCAAAGTTATTTTATATTTTCATATTTTTCCTTATCTTAAATTGATTTTATATCTAAGAGTGTTCATCATATCATTTTTCATAATTTGGATATATGCAAATTGACACTTAAACTTGATAAACTTGATAGGTTGTTCAAAGTGAAGATGAGAGTAAGTATAAAGAGGAACAAAGTTGAAATAATCATTTGCATGTTACACTCATTATTGAAAAATATAAAGATAAAGAGAAGGATAATCTAAGAAGAGCTTAAGAAGATTGAAGACATTCATACAAGCTTGGATGCACCTTGAAAGCCTTGAACTTGACAAGTATAATATCATTAGGCTAGAAGTCTTTATGTTAAACTCATTGATTTAGATATACAATACTGGTTCAAGATATTTTAAATCATAACATGCATTTTAGCTCTTAAGAGAAAGAGTGAAATATGATTTTCTATAATCATGTTTTTTATCTTTGATCACATATATCTCAAAAGGTTTTAAATGTTTTGATTAATAACTCCATATATTTTTTAAAGTTGTTCTTGTAATATTCTCCTTCTAACCATGATTAACTTTAAATCTCAATTAATTAAGAGATTGGATTAAGGTAAATAACATAATATCAAGTTTACAAATAAATGAAAAAAGTTGGGATCCTAAGTTTTCAAACCTAAGTTTTCAATGATCTTTGAAAGAAACAAATTAGAGTTCATATTTATGGGAAAGCATAGGATCATTTCAAACATTAATGCATTTGCTAAAGAATCAGGAAACAAAGTGATTCTATAGAAACTGGAGCATGCATTGTGCCTTGTTGAACATGCGCCACAGCGTGTTCACCTTTATACCATGCGTCGTGGCTCATGACACCATACACCGCAGTGCATTGCATGTATCACACTAGTAACTTTCTACTGTCAAATGACAGCTTTTGGGGCAACTTTTGACACACCCCATTTTTCCACCCAATGTCTAATTGATGTGAACTAAGTGCCTACAGAAAGCTCTTTCTGAGCTCTAATTAATGGTCTCATAATCAAATTATTACACAATTAAAATTTGGATACTCTTTTTAAAAAGTGTACTTTTTCAACCTTTTTCTCAAAACTAAGTATCCAACTCATTCACCAAAAGCCAATAGCTATTGACACTACTTTGACCACATGCAATACACCTAAACTCACTCATGCAATACACCACATCATATCAAACACTTAATACTTTATTTTATTACTCAATCCCTTACTTTAAAAAACATACAAGGGAGAGTTCAAGCACCCTTTCAATCAAATAATTCATAATCATGGCACAACATGCCTAACTTTTACTTGTATTAGTATTTTGGCCTAATCACAGATATCACATTTCATAAACTTACTTCCTAAGGCCTAAATATACTTACAATTCATAAAACACATAATGCAAGTAAGAATCAAAATGGACTATTTCTAATTGGCAATTTTCAATTGTCACATACACATAAAAACTCAAAAATAAAAAAGCCTACTAAATAGGATCATAGTCCTAAGTCTCTGGTTGCTTTTCTCTATCTGATTCTCTTGAGCTATTCCTTGTAATATTGAAGATAGTGGAGTGAGTACAACCACTCAGTAACTAGGGTCCAACTAACTTAAACTAATGTATGTCAATTAATTTAAATGCAAGTGGCAAGTACAATAAATGTTCCAAACCATTAAAATATTCAAGAGCATAAATTCACATTTTTAGGCATAATGGCACATACTCGTGAAATAAAGCTTCTTAACAACTTTCATATAGAAGAGAGTTTGTCACATAATCAAATGACATAGACTCACAAAGGATTAACACTCAATTCATGATTTTTAATATTAGGGTCACAACACAGACAACTATGTGCCCTTACTCACTATATACATGATCACACCTCTCTTATATCATCCTTATTCCTCTGACATGAAACCGTGGGCTATAGCACAATGGAATAGTTTATAATCTGGGACTTCCCTAGCCTAAAAACTTGTGAGGAAATTACCCGACCAAGGTTTACCCATCTCACTTGTGAGACATAATTTTTTCTATTTTCTCATATTATAAGGTGCCATATTCCTTAAACTAACTTCCTCATTGAACTAGTAGATAGCTAGCTAGGTTCAAGTCTCTTGTTGAACCAATGGGACAATCCCTCATTGAACAAGTAGGACATTATAAATATAATCAATCCAAGCAAGCCATCAACTCAGATGGAAGTCTTACCACGTGAATTTAATTCTCCACTCCTCTTCTTAAGTGAACTCCCGCCTCTCAAGATCATACAATGCATATTCATGCAATAATTCACAATTAACATATTTCATAGAACTTCGCATAACCAATTTTATTAAACTCCACCATTTTGCAAATTATTGAATTCCTTACAATACATATACTTATAAAACCTCATTGACAAGAAATCACCGTACTCTACTAAACACAAAACCATTAGACTTCTATACCAATCAATCATCAAACTCCTATATCAATCAATCATTGAACTCCTCAACCTCATGTTTTCATTGAACTTCACAAACTTTGATTTCATTGTATCATACACATCTCAAGTCATTGAACTCACAGTGCTCAAATTCATTGAATTAATATTTTCATAATTATAGTACCTCACACTTTAAAAATCATTGAACTCTAAAGTTTTAAAATTATTGAACTACATTAAATCACCACTTCATAGTGGGCTTTTCAAACAAAGCAAGCCATATTTGCAATTTTAATTAAATCTCACACAATTCAATTATCAAAGCTTAATCAATAAACCAATTGGCACATAAAAGAATAAAATAAAATTTTCCCAATTACCCCAAACCTTTGAAAGGTTAAAAGTTTTTACCCCTCATATACTCACTCCTAAAGCTTTCAAGAAACTTGAATGGTGCCAAAGATAGTCACTCCATAAGCATTTACAATGCAAATAATCAATATCTATATTTAGAATAATTTCCACTAATAATTCAACAGTTCTTAATGCTCAAGATTCATTCTTAACTCACGTAAAAATACCCATAAGGTTTCTTAGCTTCCTTTAACCCTCATTAACATCATTGAGTTCTTTAATGGTTATTAATGGAACCACATTGTCTCAACTATCACATTTAAGAGGAATTTTTGGACATTTAATACCCCTCAACTATTAATCATCATAACTCCATAAATATCAAGTTTCATTAGCTCAATCTAGTCTCATTAACTTTATTTAAGTTAATAGGTTCAGACTAATAGCCTATATGGATTGAAAATCACCATTACCAACCAAACCTTAACTTCTATCACTAAGAAAATGGAAGTAGGTAAGAGGATTTGAGTGTAGGAAGTATACCCTTAATGTTTATGAGCTTAAAAATACTCCCAAAAGTTAAGTTCTTCAAGCCCTAGCATTGCTTTCCTGCTACTCTCTCATATTTCTTTATTCTTCCTCTCTTCTCTGCTTCATTTCGTGAACTTATGACGGTAAGAAATGACCATGCACTGCATAAACACACAATCTGTTGTGGCGTATGACATAGAGAGGGCTTCCCAGGTATGTTACATGCATGCACCATGGTGGCCTATTCACAAGCTGTGGCATGTGGCAAAGAATCTCCCCTTCAGATTGTCTTCTTCTTTTCATCCCTTGGTGACTTCAAACCCCATGTTTAGGGTTAAAACAGAAACCAAACACATCCGTTAGGCCTCTTTAGCCATACACCTTACTAATACACTTAATTACTCTATTTAAAATCAAGGATGTTATAGTTCTATTGGCTCAAAATAGAGTTAAGTTGAAAAAGTCATGAACACTTGAAGTTTAACCTTTGAAAAGGCAATTGTGTAAAAAATTAGTTTTGACCTTTGGTCATGTTTCTTATCATATCTCTCACTACATATATTATTTTAATGTGAATCATATCTCATTTAAAAATAAATTCCAACAAATTTTTAATAATAGTTTATTTATTCAAAAATGAATTCTATTGAAAAAGATATGAATTTTAGAAATTGAGTGTTGAGACATTGATTCTACATAGCTTTTAGTCTTGACCTTTATTTACTTTTTTGATCATATCTCAAAATTTATATTGAATATAAGTATGAAGCTTAATTCAATGAAAACTAGAATTTAAGAGATTTCTAATATATAATTTATCAAATTTGAAGTTGTATTAAATGAGTTAGAGCCTTTTGAAATTATGTGCAATGATACTGTCAAAATCACACGTGAGAGCAATTAAGACTCGCGTGATTCATCCTGAAATAACCTCAATGTCCAAATCACGCATGAAACACCTTGTACACATGTGTGAAATGTCACCCAAAAGTCTTATTTCACATTAAATAGCCTTTGTAGTCCAAATAACTCATGAGCCACTTCCAAAAGATGCGTGAATGTCCTCCAGAGCCTTGTTTCTCATTCAATAGTCTCTATGGTCTAAAACACGTGTGAAACACTTTATACCCTTGCATCATTTGTCATCTGTGCAATACCACATGATAAATCTTGTGTGATTTGTTAGCTTTCAAGTGAGACATGTCATCTTTGCTCATATAAACTCCAAAATACACATAAATAACCCTTGGTTTTTCACAAGATTTGTCACCAATGGCTATAATCACTATGCAATATCTCTAAAAGGTCATATGATGCCTCTAGCACTTATTTCACTCATTGAGCTATAACTATAACACTCCAAACTCATCTTAATAGGAGATTAACCTTAAACATCATTAAGATATGAAATTCATGTTCATATTACTTCTATTGTACGAAAATCATTATTCTTGAGCCAATATTATTTATATTTTTATCATTTAAATATTAGAGCTTTATTATTCTCACTATTATTCTTAGAGAGAGTTTTAACTGAGTAATATACATACTTAAAACCATTCTAAAAGTGAGGGAGAGATTTTTCTTATAATCAAGAGAGGTTGTTCTCTTAAGGAAAAGAAGCTCACTAGTAAAGTGAGTTGCTATAAAGACTCACAATTGCCCAAGACAAACTTGTGTTTGTATTGAGGTGGAAAACACCTACTCAAACTTATGTTATTGTAAAAAAATCTCAAGTAGTTGCTTGAAGACTGGATGTAGACTCAAGTGGTGGAGCTAAACCAGAATAAATCATTATTTGGAATCTTTCTTCCATTAACTCTTTATATTTCTAACAACCTTAGTCAATACTATGTTTTAATGTATGAAATTAAATTTGATATTTCTACATGCTCTTATTCAAACTTGCACTTAAAGATTATTTCTAAACACTCTTACACATATTGAGCTAGTGAAAATAACTTTCGCATTCTTACACATAAAGTTTAGAATTCAAATTTGCCTAAACTTTTTTTTAACACAGTTTTGTTATAAAGGTTTTGAAAGAACCAAAAATTTCTTAAACACTTAATTTACCTCACCTCTTGGGTGTGTTGCCTTATCTAACAGGTTCTTGTTTGATCTTAAAAGAGTCTTGTGATAGAATTTTACTTTTGTGAAATAATTTCAATATGGATCTAGTGATGGAATGAATGAAAGGTGATGTTATTGAATTGTGTTACTAGCCATTCATTGGTGTTATAAGTTGTTGAGGCTTTTATTGTTCTAGCCCACTTGGTTTCATTGTGCCATGTTATTTTAATATTTTATAAACTGTACAAGTTCTTGTTTGATCTTAAAAAGAGTTTTGTGATAGGATTTTACTTTCTATGAAATAGCTTTAATAAGATTTGTTCCATTTATTATGATAGAATTTTTTTCAACTATGATAAGGTATTTCAATATTATTTCCAAAGTATAAGGTTTTCTTTTTCAACTAGAGGAGGTTCCAATTTTTACACTTATCGTTTTCTTCTATGGTTGACCATTCATAAGTGTGTTGAATATATTTAACCTTGGTAAACTCTTTTAATTGTGCGTTTTGTTTCTTTTTTACTATGGTTCTTCAACTTATTAGTTTAAAACTTTTCTAGCATGGTAGTAATTTAATTTGGTTTTTATTCTTTTCTATCATAGTAATCATACATATTTTTCTAAGACTAAGGATATTGAAAATTAGATGTTATAACACCACCACCCGTTACAAGGCTATGTTTGGAATCTTGAAATTGTAAGAAGAGAAATGGACATAGAAACAAAAATATTTAGTAGAGACATTTGGTATACTTGAATTGCTTTCTTTAAGAAATCCAATTTCATCATATAGTGCATCGAATCGAGCATTTGTCCATGAAATCGGTTGATGTGTCTATGTTTTCTCTCTTATGTCCTTTCAAGTTTTAACTTTGACCACCATCGACGGCCCTTCCTAGCCTTCTTCTCTTGACCATCCACCGCTATTAGTAGCTTCACGAGACCATTGATTGTTGCATATAATCAAATTGTTGTTGTTGTTGTCATCATTTGTTTAGAGCAAAATTGTTTATTTTTACTTGTAAAATTTTTGGGAGATCCAACTTATGGGGAAAATTCTATCAAAAATTTTTCAATTTTATTATTAGGGTAGAGAAATAGTTTCAATGTAATAATCTATTAGCTCTATTTTTCTTTAGGCTGTGAAATATAAATTGTAGTTGGATAAATACTAGATAAACAAGGTGATAAGTATGATAATGGAATGATTCTTTTTTTTTGGATTTGCTAAAAAAAGTGTTGACAATATTAAGAGGTTCTATTATTCTTATATAAATTGCTTAAATAATAGGAGACTATTAAGTGTCACTGAAACAAGAAAGTATTTATTTGTGATGAGATTTATAACCAAGGTAGAAAATCATAATTTCTACATTGGTTATGGTCACAAATAATATAGAAAACCATACTTTTTACATCGATCGTTATCATAACTGATGTAGAAAGTGATATGTTAATTCATTTTTTAATATATTCAATAACTTTTTACATCAATTTTTTAACCAATTTAAAAATTACTTTTTTACATTGGTTGTAAAAATGATATAGAAATTCACATCCCCTAAACTAACATTGTTTTGGGAATCGATGTAAAAACATTTTTTTCAACTGTGATAAAGAGATTTCTTTCTTTCTTTCTTCCTTCCTTCCTTCCTTTCTTTTTGTTATAGTAGAAATTTATTACATATGTATTCATTGTCACCTATAGAAATTGTTAACGGATATGTGCATTTGACTGGCCAAAAATAATAATAAATTGGTATATATTATTATATTATTATTAAGTGTTTTCCTTCACTTAAGATAATATATAGTTGTATTTCTTGATTAGTACGCATTTTTAAACCCGCATGCGTGCACGCTAATGTCAGAATTATCCATTGTTAAAATGTATGATGTCTAATGTGGTAGTGTTTTAATAATACAATACAATTTTTAGTGATTAATTAATTAACTAAAAGCTCTAAACAGACTCATGATCTGAATTGGTGTTTTAGTCCAAAAGTATTTTTAATAAATAACACCTCCATCCTAAATTATAAAATACTTTTAAAAAAGATTGTGTCTCAAAATATAAAATACTTTAATAAAAATAGAGTTTTATTAATAATTCTTTTTTAATAGTACCTTCCTATTATATTATGTCTTTAATATTCTTTTTTAAATGAATTATTAAATGAAGAGTATTTTTAAAAGCTTATATTTTATTTTAAAAAAATAAAATTTAAATTATATTTAATAAATTTTATTGATATATATAATTTAATATAAAATTATTTCATAACTTGAAATCAAGGAGTAGAATAGAAGGAATAACTTGGAAGCCAAATTTCCTTTTCTAATTAACCCGATTATGTGTGTGTCGAGTGGTGGTCACAAAGTTGCCACTTGGCTATATTTAAATAAGTGAGACAATAGAGTTGAGATTTTTTTTTAAAAAAAAAAGGAAAACAGAGAGAAACAATGGCCACAGGCAATGGATTAATTTTAAATGCTTCTTTTTTTATTTTTAGGTATAATTTTAAAAAATGTTCCTTCTTTTTGAAGAGATATGGCAACTTATGGCAAGACCAGATTGGATTACATTTTTAATATGGGGTTAACAATGACAATTTGGTATACTTTTATTCCCTAAACACTTGTTTGCACGTTATGAACATGTGTTTATAACGTACGATTGAGTATACGCATTTAATAAAATTTATAAACAAGTTATGCTATTTATAAACTTTTATTATTATTCCTTATTCTTTTCTATCCCAATGGCAAGATACTTTTTAAAAGTTTCTTTAATAGTTTAAGTCATTTCACAAAAATATTTAAAGTATGTAAATTTTTTTAATATATATATATATATATATATGCGCGTGCGCACCCTTCATATATAATTGTTTTATGATAGATTATATATAATTTTTTTATTCATTATATTAAAGTTTCAGCTTCATGGTATTTTTTAAAAAATCGACAAAATTTTAAGATAAATTTATAATATATTTAGAATTTTATTACTATTGAAACAGAAGCTGTTGAAAAGTGACAGAATTTGTCATTCCTTATTAATTAATTAAGCTTTAGGTTTTGGATTGCTTTATGTTTTTTTTTTTTTTTTCAAGAGCTTTGCTCAATCCCCTGTTCACATCGTCCGATTAATTTTCTACTCCCTTCTAATAATAATATAATTTATTATTAACTAATTATATTTTTTTAAAAAAATTCTTAACAGCTTATTTTTTTTAAACATTTTTACATCTTTTTAATTATACCCTTAAATATAATAAATATAACATTTGACTTATTCAAAACATATAAATTAATTACTTTAGTGGAGTAAATAAAATTCAAATATAATTATATTGAAATATATATATATATACTCTCTCCATTCACAAATATAAAATATTTTTTAAAGAGTTTGATATTAAAAAATATAAAACACTTTTAGTCTTTCGAGATATAATTATTATCTTTTTTAAAAGTACCCCTATTGATAATAACTATATGTTTATTATAAAGTATAATAGGGGTAAGTATGAAAATATAGGATTAATTTAAAAGTAGGTAACTTTTTATTGAAGGGTAAAATTTGGTTAAAAATACATTATAGTTTTAAACAAAGAGAGTATAACTTACTTAATATCTTAAATTTTTTATCAAGTGTGGCTTATAAAATTTATCTTCAGCTGTGATATGGAGGGAGTAGTGTTGGAGAAACTATCAGCTAAGGACCCCTGGAGAAATTTTATATCAAATGAGGACTTTAAAATTATGTTATTGCACTGAACTTCATGATACTATATGAAAATAAGTTTTTTTATAAAAAAAGACTAAATTATCCTTAAAATTTAAAATAATAACTTATTCAGGTTTTGACAACAACATAGTCAAAAATGAATAAGTTAAAAAAAACTAATAGGATAGGTTGAATTAAACAATGTTAACCTTATATAAACAAGTATTCACTTGGGTTTTGACAATAACCCATTCATAATTAACAACAACTCAATTAAAAATGAACAAGTTGAAAAAATTGATAAAATAAGTTGAATTGGACAAGTGTTTATCCTGCACAAATAAGCATTCATTTGCGTGTTGACAGCAAACCCATTTGTAATTAATAATATCATTTGAAAATGAACAAGTTAAAAGAAAAAAAAAATAGAATGATTAGGTCTTTTTCATAAAAAACTTATTTTTAAATAAGCACCACAGGGTACAGTGTAATATCAAAATCTTAAGGGTATTAAGCTGATATAAAATTTTTTCAGGATCTGCAGCTGACATTTTCCCTAGTATTTATGTTCTGTTAATTTTTTTTTTTATTTCTATCTTTCTTTCTTTATTTTTTTTTTTTTTTTTTGGGCTCAATGACAGGCCGTCTTCCTTCTTCTTACTTTCTTGGACCAATAATGACAACCCTTCCTAAGAAGCATGAAGGAGTTTTTAATTAGCATTACCTTGTGTGGATCTAGTTTAATAGAAAAAAAAAAAATACAAATGATAAGCATTGACTTTCTTATCTTAACAAATACGCTTAAGCATCAATATTATCGACTTCGTCTTTACATTATTTTTTGGATGTGTATATTTGTACGCCTCAAACTCTTAAATTTATGCTACATTAAAAAAAAAAAACCAAAGAAAAGAAAGAACAAACCTAGTAGGTTAACAAGAACGATAAAATAACATTGACGTATCAATGCCACAGTCTCTTTTGCTTGGTCATGCAGGTTGATTTGCAGAAAACAAAAAGTTTTAGCTACGCGAATTGCTCACTGTTTGAAGCATTAATGAAATGTACTCCTTCGATTCGCGAGAGAATTATTTTTTTTAACCTTATTATAAGACATATCATTTAATTTTTTTATTACAAGTGTTTTCTTTATTCCAATAAATATTGAAAAGTAAAAATATATTATTAAATATATATATATATATTTAATAAAAGGTTGGAAACTTATTAACTTTTAAAAGAGTTAATAAATTTTAAGATTTTCATAAATTATGGGTGAAACATATTATTAATGACTTATAAATAGAATTGAAGAGGAATGCACTATTTTTTTTTATTTATTATGAATACCTGGGTTTTCTTATTATAAAGAATCTCTAATCATCTTATTGGAATCAAAGAAAAATAATAAGTTGTTAACTTTTTTAAAAGTATAATAAATTTTTATTTTATCCTGATTTAAATGGAAAAATTTTAAATTTGTATTATATTTTCTCTCATTATGATGATTTAAATATAGATAATATTGAAGAAACATAATTAATATCCCCTATTTTAAATTATAGGGTACTTTTAAAGAATTTTCTTCATCTTAAAATATAAGACATTTTAAATAAATTAAGATTTTATTAAATGAACTAATTTTAATATTATCTTTTCTTTCTCTATAATTAACTTTTATCCCTTCTCTTTTCGATATATTAAATTATAGATTTTTTAAAAATTTATATTTTTATTTTAAAAAATTAAGATGTTGAATGTATTTAATGAGGTTTGTTGATATGTAAGATTTTGTCTAAAAGTATTTTATAATTTAGGATGAAGGAAGTATAGGGTACTTTTAAAGAAGTTTCTCTGTCCCAAAATATAAGACACTTTAGGTAAATTAAGGTTTCATTAAATGTATCAATTTTAATATTATCCTTTCTCTTCTATAATTAATTTTTATCCCTTCACTTTAATATTTAAATGATGAATATTTTTTTTTTTTTTTATTTTTTTTATTTAAAGATAAGATTATTTAGTAGTAGTATTAATGAAGATTATTGATATGTGAAATTTTATCTGAAATGTTTATAATTGAAAAGAAGGGAAAGTATCATATTAAGGACTTATAATAAATATTATTTATCCCTTATAGAACGTTCCTTGAAATAAGGATATGAGATATATACACACATACTTATAGTGCTTTTATAAGTTGCTTTCGTATAAAATATAGATAATTAGTTTTTTTCCAAATTTTCTTATTCACATTTTTTATTATTACAAAATGAAGCATAACAAGGGTAATTGAATCTTTTTTTTTTTCAAAAAATAACTAATTTAACTACATATCCTTGATTTCAATGAAATAGTTAGAGATGACTTACATGTATAACCGGTAAGAGCATTGATTAATTTCTTTAATTTTTTAACCCAAGACATCTTCACAGTCGACAATGATGACTAATCCTTTGAGAAATCTTAACATTATTTAAAAGGTTGTCTTCTTTTAAGAGATGCTTTTTCAAGTACACTTTAGAAAT
The DNA here is from genome assembly GCF_029017545.1 of Prosopis cineraria. Taxonomy (NCBI): domain Eukaryota; kingdom Viridiplantae; phylum Streptophyta; class Magnoliopsida; order Fabales; family Fabaceae; genus Prosopis; species Prosopis cineraria. The sequence continues at coordinate 28,542,904 of NW_026555341.1, forward strand.
AAAAACCTGGAATGATATTTTAAGATCCCAGAATACCAGTACTACACCTGCTTGGTAATATTGATTAATTTATTTAATGAGGGTGTGGTCAATAATTAAATCGGGTTATTCTGTTCATGAACTGGTATTTTTCAACAGTGCAATAAATGTCTTCTATCGGCCTCTAAGCTCTTTATTGCAATATTAGGTTGTCACTACAAAGTCTTCCAATTTTCATACCACGTACAACGAAGTTAGGTTTGAATGTTTGATTGTCATAAATTCTATTTATAATTGTCATTAAAAATGTATTCCTTTTATTTAGTACTCCCTCTATCTCAAATTATAAGATACTTTTAGGAAAGATTGAACGTTTTTAAAATATAAGACACTTTGATAAAAATAAGGTTTCATTAATAATGCTTTTTCATTATTATCCTTCCATATATTCTATCTCTCCAATATTTTTTATCAATGAAGTATTAAATGAAAGGAATTTTTAAAAATTTATTTTTTTAAAAAAAAGTAAGGTTGCAAAGTGTATGTAATGAGTTTTATTGGTCTATGAGATTTTGTCTAAACGTATTTTATAATTTGAGACAGAGAGAGTATTATAAAGCAATTCTAACTAATCCAATTGAAAATTAGTTAATAACATGTAAAGTTATACATGTTTACCCTTATTTAATATGATAGAGTATTTTAATTAAAAAATCTTGTTAATTATATCCTCTCATTAATGTTATTTAAATTTTGAAAGAAAACTTATTAATTAACTTTGATTGATCCAAAATGACTTATGTATTTTTAAACATAATACTTTTAGAAAAAGTCTTATAACACTGAACAAATATAATATACTCTATCATAGTAGTGGTAAAAAAGGGATGGACATTTTTTTAAAATAAAAAAATAAAACCGTAATACATACTATATTATGAGTTAAGGGCTTTTAATGTACTTTCCTCTTATGCCCATTAAAATGTCTTTTAAAGAATTTTAGGGGCTGATTTTTTAGCCTGAGATTTTACAAATGGGGGGAAGTACATATTGAGGATATATATATATATATATATTATAATCATGCAGTCATATTGGATGAGAACTATTAGCTACGTATATTTATTTAATTTATTCATATGGCATGAAGAGCTCAAATTGTTACTCAATGTGTGTGGACAGCTAAATATAATGGAGGAGTGAAGAAAAAGAATGATGTCAGCATGTGGGTTCGGTTGGGATTTGAATTGTTAGATGAGTTAAGTCGACTCACTTAATAAATATTTTACATAACACCATAACAATTATTTAATTTAATCAAATAGTTATAATAGATTTTATCATATATATAATACTCATAGAATATCAAAATTTAAATATATCTTGATATTTTGAAATATTTATAAAGGTTAATATATAATTTAAATCTTAATTATAGGTATAAAAGCAATTTAAATCCTAAATTTTGAAAATATATATTTTGAATCTTAAACAATTAAAATTAAAACAGTTTTATTTATACAAATAACTTTCAACAAATGTGCATCAAATTAAGATTTAATGTATAATTTTCATCAAATTTTACTCGTCGTCTCTCTCCTACTCCATTTGCTGAAAATCATATGTTAAACCTCAATTTAACTGTCATTTGTTAAAAGTTAATGATAGAAGCAAATTACATCAATTTTAATTATTTAAAATTTGAAAATACATCTTTTAAAGTTTAGAATTCAAATCACCTCTAAACCTATAAGTCAGGATTTAAATTATATATTAACCTTATTTATTAACTTAGGAAATGCATATCTGAGTGGCTGAGTGGGAAGCTGTGTCGTGTGTGTGTCTATATTTATAAAGCCATACCTGTTACAGAAAAGAAAAGACATCAAGAGAGATCAAGAAAGAAAGAGAGAAATAAGAAGAGAGGGAATGGGAATGAGAAGAGGGAGTGAGAATATTAATGGTGTGGCCATAACAATAATAATGATAACAGTGGTGGTGGTTGCAAATCAGATTGGTTTTTGCAGCTCCTCCTCCTCGTCATCTTCATCGTCGTCGTCGTCGGAGATTAACAGAGGAAGCTTTCCAAAGGACTTCGTCTTCGGCACTGCTTCTTCTGCTTTCCAGGTTTGCTTCATACATAGGGCTTTATATCTGAGTTTCTGGGATTATTTATATTGCTTTAATTTCTCTCTTGGAGCATAAAAAAACAAAAACATTGAAACGACAATAACTCTTCTTCTCCTTTGGGATGAATTGTGAGGGTTTTCTTCTTTGGATCCATATTGCTGGTAGCTTCGTCCAATAATATGTCATTACGATTGTCACTAGGAGTTAATTCATGGCTTTCCCAGAAAGCCTTTGTTTTTTTTCCCCCCTCCAAGTGATAATGCATTGTCTTCTTCATGCATCTTGCTTATTTCATATTTTTCCTTCCTATTTATTCACTTAGTTTGTCTTGATTTAATTTTTATTTTCTCCTCAATATATGTTCTGTTTTTAAGAAATAATTATTACTTATTTTTTAATAATACACAAGTTAGATGGTGGGCATTCAATTGAGATAGTTAAGATTTAAAATATTATTGCGACGTTAATGGAGGGCAAGATTGAAAAAGAAAGAATAATTCTTGCATATTTTTTCTGTACTAATTTATAAGGTATTTTTAACTAAATTACATATCTTGATGAAGTTCATTGAATATTGTTTTCACCAAAATAGAGTTTCAATCTTGATTTTTTTATAAACTTTGAAAAATATTCATTAATTAATAAGCGGAAGATGGGGGAATTTATTTAAGGAGTGAAATATGGAGTAATAATAAAATTATCTATTAATTAAATCTAATTTTTATACATATTATATCTTAAGATACCAAATTACTTTGAAAAATGTCTTATAAAATGAGACTGCTTGAATAATATACGATACAAAATTGGCTTTCTTCCTTTACAAAGAAGAGCATATGAGAGATCTTTATAGATTTAGACCCTTAAATTAGATTTTGTAATTTAAATTTAATAAATTTTTAATATATATATTTAATTTAAACGGTTCAATTGTGAAGGGAAAAAGTAGTGAAAGAAACCCCTGATACAATTACATAGATTTTGCTTTCTTATTTGTCTATACTATATTTTTATACGCGGGACAAATGAAAGTAAACAGGAGCAGATAATTATCAGTGACCATCAAAACGTGATTCATTATAATGTTTTATTTAAAAGAAAATCAGCTGACGAAGGTGTTGACATTGGACGAAAAAATTCAACCGTTGGCCCCCAAAAAAAAAAAAAGGAACAGAAAATTTCAACTGTATTTAATAACATTTATTGACAGGTAATTAATTAGTCTTCCTCCTTAAATTTTGTATTTTCAAATAAAAGACAATTACATATCATAATATAATAAAAACAATTTTTTATTATTGATATTAATAGTATTTGAATAATTATTTTATTTTTATTTTTTTATTCGTTTTGGGAAAAAATAAACTTAACTCAAAACTGGAAATTGGAAATATTTATGCTTATTATATAAATTTATGTATTTTTGTGTCAGATGATGTTACATAGTTTGTTAAATTTAGAAATCCGTTATTATTACTCTTTTCGTTAAAAAATATAAGGTATTTTTTTGAAGAGTTTGATGTTAAAAAATGTAAGAATTTTTAGTCTTTCGAAATATAAATATTGTCTTTTTTTAAAAAAGTAACCCTATTAATGAATGACTTTATATTTATTGTAAGATATTAATAAGGATAAATATGAAAAGATAAAGTTAGTTTAAAAATAGGTAACTAATTTAACAGAGGTAAAATTTAATTAAAAATATCGTATATTTTTTAACGAAAGAGTATATACTAATATTCCTCTAGGCTCTTATAAGATATCTTTTTTGAAAAAATTTATGGATTCATAATATAAAATATATAGTGCTTATTTTACCAAGAAGACTTTCTTTCATGAAAAGAATCAAGGTTTTACAATTTTTACTTTCTGTTAATTAATAAAGAAAAAAATGGAATCTTGGACTTTTTTAATAAATTAAGATGTAATATTTTTTTAAATTAAAATACTAAAGCACACACTTGGTTCAATTGGATGACAACTTGAATCATCTTATCTTGTGATCTCTAATTAAAGTCTTGAACATTTTAACCACGTTAAATAAATATATCAAAAGTATTCCAAGATTTTTTAGGATATAAGCAACGGAATTAAAAAATAATTTTTTAAAAAATACGTGGAATAGGTTTATCAATTAAGGGGTAATATTATTTAATACTGTTAATGTTACATACATACATTTATATATATAATATAGGGAAAAACTTATATATTAAGATATTTATTTTCAAATTAAATCAAGATATGTATATTTTTATATTATTTGTTTATAAAAAATACTTCTGTTTAATATTAATAACATAATAAAATTCAATCTCTTGATTTAATTAGATAAAAATTTATTAAGTTTATAAAACAAAGTACAATTCACCAAAAAAAAAAATTAAGTATGTAAGCCTTGCCTTTT
>NW_026555341.1:28547519-28581690 GCF_029017545.1 Prosopis cineraria
AAAAAATGCTTTGACCGTGAGAGTAGAAGGGGTTTATGAAGATGGGGTTCAACTTGACTTAGAAATAGGATGAATCATAAGGTTTCCCTCTCACACAAGTTTCTTTATTATTTTAAAATTTAGGGTTAATTAGGTCTTTATAAATAAAAACTTATTTTCAAATAAGTACCATGAGGTGCAATACAATATTAGAATCTTAAGATCCTCAGTCGATATAAAATTTCTCACGAATCCTCAACTATATTTTCCCTTACAATATCAAGTAGTGTATAGACTTAGATATCTAAAATGTTGCCCAAGATTTATAAAGAATCAAGCTGGCTTATTTGGCTTCAGCTTTGGATGACTTAATCATACTAGAAGGGACGAAATCATTGACTTGTTCAACAAAATTGCTTACACTTGTAATTCTAGAACTTGCCTTCACATTTCATTTCTCAACATAATCTCTTAGCATCTTAGAAAATACATGTATTGTTTCACTTGAATATATGAATCCATATGCTTATTATATCATGTTGATATTCAAGCAGAGTAAAACTTTGTGTTGGATGCTCTATAAGAAAAGGCAATACAATCAAAAGAAAAGATGAATTGAGTGTTGATCAAATTTTTGAAATTTTCATATTCTAAAGCAATTTTCATATTCGAAGTAAGCAAAATGAAATTTGAAATACTTTTTTTAAAGAATGGTTTGTGTAGTATGTAGTAAAAGGGTCAAGCATAGTTTTGGAACACAAAACTGAGCATGAACTAAATGTGATCGAAATGTAAAGAGTTAAAGAAAGAGAGAATTAAACTATAATTTATTCTAATTCAACTCTATCTGCTTGAGCATACATCTTGTCCCAAAGCAAACAATTTGACATTTCTCTATTGTTCTACACAAGTTTGAATCAAGCACTTACAAGAGAAATTTCCCTCCTAATTTATAAGGGATACCTCACCCTCACTACTACAATGAAATATTTGAAGAATGATTCACTCACTAAAACTCTCTCAAGAATAGGATGATTTCAGTGAAGTTCTATATCAAATGACAAAGATAATGACATATTTTGGTTCATGTAGTGTGCTTTGTGTATGATTAAAGTATGAAGAAATTTAAATATCATAGCTCAGCAATTTTAGAATGTTCAAAGTTCTTAAAACACGCTTGAACTATTATATTTATAGCTCATTAGTAAAATAACCATTAGCAACAAGAACTAGTTCACTATAAAAAAATATTAAAATAGAAATGAAAATTAGAGACGATCTAATTATCATCTCTATAGAGACTAATTATATTTTTAGAGATGAATTTAATTTAAAAAATATTTTAAAATATAGAGACATATTTAGAGATGACTTATATACATCTCTAAAAAAAAAATCACAAAATCTATCTTGACTGTTGTCATCATTCATTAAAATTTTAATTTTAAAAAAATTAAAATGTTAGAGACAAGTTTAGAGATAAATAAATTTTATCCGTAAACTAGCTATCTCCAAATCCATCTCTAATGTTAATTTTACATTTTTTTTTTAAATTTAGAGACTGAATTTGAGACTTTTTTTATGAATTTAGAGATAAAAATTTAACCATCTCTAATTCCCTCTCTATATTTCTTTAAAATTTCATAATTTTATTTTTATTAATTTAGAGATAGAATTAGAGATGACTGAAATGAATGGATTAGATGTGAAATTATTTTTGTTTCTCAATGCATCTCTAATTCAAAATAAAGACAGATTTATAGATGGTGTCATACTTTTAATTTTTAAATTTTGAATTATTGATTGTTTTATACATGTTTGAAATATATTAAAATGAAAATTAAATTTAAAATATGTAGGAAACAATTTCATCATGTTTAGTGAGTTTCCCATTCAATCAACAAAATTGATGTTTGTATTAAAAACATTTATCTTCAAAATTTACAGAGTGTTTGAAAATATTTTTCATGTTATCTAAATCTTTCACTCTTTCTCTAAACTTAACCATTATCATTTTCTAAATTCTTATTTAATATTTATTAATTTATTCTATAACCATAATTAATTGACTGTTTTGTCTCTTTTGTATTATTCATATTTTTCATTAATACGTTTTTAATTTTTAATAAATTTTTACAAAATTGTCTTGAAAGAAATTACTAACAATATTTTATAAAAACACATTAAAATAAGAAAAAAAATTAAAACTCCAAACATCTATGAAATTAAATATTAATAATAATTAATAAAAATACATTTGAAATGACTATAAATAATATTTATACGACTAGAATTAATTATTTCATGTAAAATATATTTTTATGATAATTATATATATATATGAATAATTTTTATTTTCAACATAACAAGGAGAAAAAAAAAAATTATTTTTGAAGTATATAAGAAAATAAATTCTTTTATTGATATATAGTATAACTAAAAAATTATACAATAAAATAATATATATCTAATTTATCATAAATATAATTATGTATTAATATATATATATATATATAATTTATTAATAAGATTTTCAATTTTGAATATGTTCCATATTAAATAATTTTTAAAAGAAAATTAAATACAAAAAGTCATATAAACATATTAAATTAAAAAATTTAATTTTATTTTAAAAGTTATTAGTATTCATTTAAAAATTAAAAAAATATCAAAATGATAATTAAAAAATTATATGGTCATAATTATTTTTTTATTAATATAATTTTAAAAATAATAAAAAATTATAGATAAAATTTATTTGTAAGAATGGGAAGCATTTGACCATTTTGGGAGAAGATAAAAAATTTAATTATTTATTTATTATTTTTTAGAATAATATGGAGAAGATAAAAGTAAAAAATATTTAATATTAACTAAAATAATACAGATTTTTAAATAAATTATATACTTAATTATTTTCATTTAAAAATAATATTTTTATATTAAAAAAATTTTCATTTTAAGTTCATTTTCCTAACAAAAATAATATTTTATCAAAAATATAACATAAATAGTCATATAAATAATTTTATCATATTAATAATTGAAAATAAAATATAATATATGTATATATTTTTAAGAATAATCATCTTATATATGTGTATGTAGTTGAGTAACATATATTTAATTTTATATATAATAATTGTAGGTGTATTTCAATTCAACTAGTAATGAAGAAGGACTTAAAGCTTGGAAGATAGAAGATCAAGAGATCAAATCTTGGCCTTAACATATTTTGTAACAAATACGTGATATCGCAGGTGGCAGTAGTTGACATGGCATGAGGTGGTGACATGATACGTGATGTGGCATTGGTTGACCTACACATAAGCAGGTCAGTTGGCACATGTAGATATACACATGGCTAATGAGGTATCAAGTGATGTGGTACTAACATGGCAGTGGAGACTTAAAAAATTTAGTTTTCATTTTTAAAGACAAATTTAAAGATATTTTACTCCGTTTCTATCATTTTATATAATTTTTAGAGAATTTTATAGCAATGGATTTTTTGAGAAAATTAGAGACAATTTTTTAATTAGAGATGTCAGTGACAGTTTAAAAAATTTATCTTTAATTATTTAGCAACGCTCCTTTTTAAGATATTGCTATATTTGTCTCTAAATTCATCTTTACTTGTTTAAAGATGAATTTTTCATTAGTTAGAGATAAATTATTGTGCATCTCTAAATAATATTTTTTTTGTATAGTTGTTAGAAGAACTTACGAATGTAAAAAGATGTTTTGGGAAAAAAAAAAAGTACTGCTTTATGTGAGAGACAATATAAATAAATGTTAGGATGTTGGATAGTGGCAACTTGTGAATAGCACGTTAATGGTGGATGTTCAAGGGTTTTGAGCTTGGTTAGCATCGTAGAAGGCTTTGGGAAGGTTAGCATGTCAATTAATATGCTAGAGGAGAAAGCAAAGTGAAGCAATTAAGGTTGTAGCATCCTCCTCCCAAAAGAAGCCTTTTAAACTTGTTTTGAATCTTAGGATTTTTTATTAAATTCACATGGATATTTGTTAATCAATTAACAATTGATTGTTCCTAAATCACATATGATGATGCATAAATTTACAAGAGTATATATTCAATCCCAATTAACTTTCTATAAATTCACAAGTGATTTTTCTAAAATTAACAAATAGTTATCATTAAATTCATAAATAAATTTATAAGACTATTTATCAAATAACAATAGACTTTCCATTAATTCACAAGTAAGTTTCCTCAAATTTACAGCTAATTTTCTTAAATTCACAAGAAACCTTCTATTGGCTATTTCAATAATTATTATTTTTTAAACACAAATAAGGATCATTAGTCCATCCATAAAATTTAAATAATTTGATGTCTTCACTTGTTATTGATGCATTCACAAGATCTATAATTGTCAATTTCCAAAGTATATGAATCATCCTCTTTAACATTACAAAATTATTAAATACTTTATTGATGACAACAAAATTTGAGAAAATGTTTTAATTGTATATATTATAACATTAATTACGACAAAACCAAATCAAGAGAACAAAGGGGCAAATATAAGAGAACATTAAGTTATATAGGTTTAATTTTATATTCTTTTAGTTCTTAAAGTTAAAAACTAGTTAAATCGGAGAGCTTGAATTTGCATATTATGCTAAAACAATTTTGAGAGAAGGGTCTGAGGCTCACACGCTCATTGTCTTGAAAACTTAAAAAATATCTTTGTATATTTCATGTTCTCATCCTCATCCTCTTGAGTTCTAGCTAGAAGGTGTGTGAAGCAGAATGAGTGTACTAGATTGTTTTGAGTGTTGCATCTCAAACTCACACATTTTAGAGGTTTCCTCACGAGTTTTAAATTTCCAAAATGACTTGGTCTCTGAAATTCTCAAACCCACGAGTTTTAGATTGAAACACGCAAGTTTTAGAGCTCTAAAGAAGAGACTATTTTTGCCTTACTCAAACATACAAGCTTAAGAGGTTAAACACGTGAATTTTAGAGCAGTAGAGAGAAGCTTAGTTCTACTCATGAGTTTCAATAATGATAAATGATAGTTACAGAGTGACAGTGTTAATCAAGGTTCTGGACTTCTCATCCTCACAAGGTTAACTTCTCATCCCCACGAGTATATGTTCACCTGTGTAAACTTGAATTCTTGTGCCTTGCCTATCATCACGAGTACTAGAGTGACTCAAGTAAGATTCACTTGTAAACTTAAGATTACCTAAGTTTGAGCCTTGAACATTTAAGCTAATCCTTTTCACTCTAAGCATTCAAAACTTGTCTAACCAATGCTCACCAGTTCTGGATGTCACCCACATGTTTTTCTAAATGCTTGAGAAGTCATTAACTTCTTGCATCTATTCCTCAAGTGATCCAAATGGCCTCCATGCTTGTTTCAATCTTCCAAAAAAGCTTATGCCTTTGCCATTTTAAAACATGTAAGTTTCAATGAGCCTCCACAAGTGTATCGAACCAAGCTTTCCTAAAGCCTTTCTGCCTTACTTATACATGAAAGGATGGACCTAAAACAACAAGTTTTAGTGTTCTGACATGCTTTTAACAAGTTTCATAGAGGAAGTTCCTTTTCTTAGTTTCCACTTCTATACAAACAATGCAATGGCTCCAAACGGCTAATTAAGGTCTCTAACAGCTATAATCATCATCACACTATAAATAGAACCTCATTTAAGTTAATTTGATAATGAGTTAACACTTGTATTCATTGTTTTTACTTGCTGCATTTACTGATTTTGAAAAAGCTCTTTGTTTAACCATTAATAAGCTTTCATTGAATTCTTATATGCTCTTTTATGAGTTTTAAGATTTGGTTGCTTTTTCTTTATTTTAAAATCTCAAAGAAAGGTTTCCCTTGAGGTTTTGTTGCAAATAAAAGTATTTTAAAAGATTTTAAGTTAAGCTCAAGACAAGAGTTTCTTGATTGTTATACTAAGATTACAAGTATCCAACGTAAACTTACATATTATTTAGTAAAAACTTTTAAATATAATCTTAAAAACGGGACATAAATTAAGTGATTATATTGAACCAGTACAAATCTATTGTATTAAGCTTTTCTCTTCTATATTATTTTATTTAAAAAGCTCTCCATTTAACTTTGTTTAGGTAAAACTTATTTACTGTTTTATTGGTAAAAGATTTTTGAAAAATTAAGGACACCAGATTCATCCCTTCTCATATACTTCAAAAAAAGAAAAATCCAATCGACACATGTCACATGTGGATTATTTTATACATTATTTATTATATAATAAACCATTGGACTAAGCCCAATATGAACTCATGGACTGAGCCCACGACCACCAACTATTACTATACCTCACCTCCTGAAAATGGGCTATATTACTCAGCGCAGACCCATTTTCTTATCATTGCAAAGTATACTATAGAATTCAATTAAGCATAAGTGGCTGGCCCCCCCAAAAAGTGTAAAATCGATGTTAAAATCTACTACAAAAACTTTTCAGCTGAGTATTTCTTTTAATAGATATATAATATTTTATCCAACAAATAAAATTTATTACTATACCTCACCTCCTGAAAATGGGCTATATTACTCAGAGCAGACCCATTTTCTTATCATTGCAAAGTATACTATAGAATTCAATTAAGCATAAGTGGCTGGCCCCCCAAAAAAGTGTAAAATCGATGTTAAAATCTACTACAAAAACTTTTCAGCTGAGTATTTCTTTTAATAGATATATAATATTTTATCCAATAATTAAAATTTATTTAGATGAAAATGTCTTAAATACAACAAATAAATTAAGTTCGCTCAGGGAGAAGTTAACATTTTGAACAATTAAGCTCTTGTAAAAAATTTCCACAATTACTCTACATCTATTAATCGAAGTCTCAAATTCAAATTTTATGGATGGAAAAAGTTGGGTTCAGAAAGTTTTCCCCCAATTTTATTCAATTCAGCTTAAATTCACAATAACTATATTGGGTTAAATATAAAATGTAACTCAAATATATTACAAGGCTAACTTATAATATTAAATATCAGATGTCTGTCAAGAAAAAAAAAATCTTACTTGTGAATTATTTCCCCTTTTAAAAATATAAAGTATTTTTAACTGAATCTCACTCCTCAATAAAATAGTTACCTATTTTTAAATTAACCCTATTTTTTCATATTTACCTCTATTAAACACCCTACAATAAATATAAAATTATTATCAATAAGGATACTTTTTAAAAAAGGACAATAATTATACTTCAAAATACTAAAAATACTTCACATTTTTTAACATTCAACTTTTTAAAAAATATTTTATATTTTTAAATGGAGGAAATAAATAGTTAATATCTTCATGCTACCAGCTTCAATATATATGAGGTGAATTATTTGATATCGAATTTTTTGTCTCTCACTCTAACTTCTTTTTCATTGTCTTTTCGTAAAACGTGGATCACTTTTTGAACCAAACATGAAAAATCTCATTTAAGTAACACGTCGATAACGGGTCACCACTTGAACAACTTTTGTATTGATTCCACGTGATCCATATTTTATATAATAAAAATATATATTGTCAGATAAGTGTAAATATAAATTAATTTTGTTATTAACGATGATAGAAATGATATAGGAAGACAAGATGAGAAATTAAAGAAATATTTTATTTTAAAAATAAGGTCATTACAAATGATGATATACAAATTTTATTTAAATTATATTTTTAATCCTCTAACTTTATATAAAATTTTACTTTAATTATTTAATTTTATACAAATATTTTTTTAGTCTTCTAACTCTAATACCATCAGTTAAAAATGATTACTTTCTATGTTAATCATTATTATTTTAAAAAATTAAACTTAATATATTAATATTTAAGAATGTTTTGTTATATTTAAAGATTCAATGTAATGATCTTTTGAAGATAAAACTAATAGTATAAGGGTTAAAAGATTAAAAAAATAATTTATAAAATTAAATAATTAAAATAAAATTTTGTGTAAAGTTAAAAGGTTAAAGGTGTTCTTTAGTTAATTTTATTTGATTAAATTGCTATAATTTTATTGAACATGGCATGAGTGGCATGGTACGGTACATTGGGTCTGCATGCAAGAATTTTTGTGTGTTGTATAAGCTTTGCTTGGTTCAAAATATAAAGCATTGGGTAACTTTTATAATTATTTCTTTAACTATACCCTACTTCATTTATTATTCTTTTTGAAAAAAATGATGTATTGAAATTTTAATTATCATTATCAAAATACTTATATAGTGTATTTAATGAAAGTATAAATCAAAATATGTAAATTTTTTTAAAAAAATAAAGTCTTAATTAATATTTTTTTAAAACTATGAATTAATTACTAATATTTCATATTTTGATCCATAAAGTAGATAAAGAGTTGGCCTCCATAATGGACCAATGCACGCCCACACACAATTGATTACTTTGAATCTCATTTATGGCTTCCTCTCTTCTATCATTTTCAATGGACCTCAACTCTTAGGCCCATGCCACCAAACCTCTCACGCCCAAATATGTACTTTCTTTTGTCATAGTTGAGGATTAAATATCATATTTACATATAAAATATCAGAGTTTTTTTAAAATTAATTATACATTTGCAATCTAGAGGGTTTAATTTATGGATGAATAAAATTAAAATTATGCCTTCCATATTAAGAATATTCTTAGATTTATTTTGTTGTCTTTCAATAAAGGAAGCATCGAAACTTTATTCATAAATGCCCCTTTCACAAGTGTCACTTTGAAATGAACAACTCAACCTTCTCCTACCTAGACTAGTCTCTCTACATTCACTCCCTCTGCTCTAGATTCTGCCAACCGGACCTCGCTCGCTTTAAATATTTAGAACCACTTTGCTACAAAAAGGTCAAGTTAATTCTGATAACATGGCTGCAATACTCTAAAGTTTTAATAAAGGGAAATCACAATAAAATATTTTTAAATTATATAAATAACGTTCAGATTTTTTAAAATATTATAATTTTGATAAAATTTTTAAGAATTTTGATTCTTTAAAATATTATGATTTTGATAAAACTTTAAGAATTTTTATGTCAATAAATTTTAAAGTAAAAAAATATTTTACTCTTACTAAAAATAACAAACTTTATCAGAACTTTTATTTAATGAATCACAATTTTTATTCTGTAAATTATAAGAGTTAAATAAGAAATCATACCTTGTCAAGTGTAATTTTTGTTATTAAAAAAAGTTTTAATCACAACTTTTGCTCAAGGAATAACAACTTATGTTTTGTGAATTGCAAAGTTAAACAAGAAATCACAATTTGTAAGTATAATTTTTATTATTAAAAAATAAGTTCTCAAAATAACAAACTTCATTTACAACTTTTGTTTAAAGAATCACAACTTTTATTCAAATAATCACAAGAATTGAATAAGAAATTATAACTTATCAATAAAGGTAAAATAGTCTTTTCAATATAAAATTTATTAACAAAGAGGTCTCAAGAGGCATTAGTGAAATTATAAAATTTTAAAGGATCAAATTATCGTTTATATAATTTAGAGAGATTTTATTGTAACTTTTCCTTAACAAATGGCCAAAGGTCTTTAAGATGATATGATTTTAAATTAGATTAATTAAATTTGTTTTTTTTATATTTCAAGTTATTATAAATCAATTACAACTACCTTTTTCTTCTCTCAAAATGGATCATTGAAAATTTAACTTATTTTAGATGTACGAGAATTTTGCACCTATTTTTCATACTGACAATGTAACATCTTAAATTTTACACTGAAATTTCAAGTGTTTAAAAGGGTGAATTTGTCAAGAGAATTATGAATTAATGATGTTTTTGGATAACTAATATGGCTTTTGGATTGTTAAACGACCTTATTAGAAGATGGCTAGGTCAGAGTTTGAGTGAACTGTGGTACAGAGAGAGGCCCAAAATGTGTTTAAGCCTCTCTATATATCATTTGCCACGGCGGACAAACCATGCATTGCAGCAGATGTGCAAAAATATTCACATAGCAATTCTCGCATGAACAAAAATCAAAGGGAGAAAACAAAAGAATCCTAAAAGGGACGATGGAGGAAGAATTTTGCTCTGCTAAGGCTTCATCTTGAGACCATTTCAAGAGTATTTTGAGTAGAATCACCATTAGGTTTATTCCTCTCCTTCCTATTTTATGCAAACTTTTTATGAATTTAGATATGGTTGGGGCTTAATTTTGATTTTCATTAGGTTATGACCGAACCCACTGCCTTAGTTAAGCTCTTAGGTGAAACAAGCAAGAAATATGAAAAAATGTCTTGTGTATTTCTAAGCTGAAGAGGACATTATATACACCAATAAATCAACAACCCAATAATAACTAATAATTACATAATAATATCAAATAATATCTCCTAATAATAATTGATATATATACACAATAATGATAGAATATTTTGAGAATATTCTAGATAATATCCCCCTTCAAACTCAAGATGGCTTAATAGAGAGTAACTTGAGTTTGTCTACTAGAAAATGAAAGCGGCCTAAATGAAAAGACTTTGTAAACAAATCTGCTAATTGATGCTTGGTTCGAATTGGAACAAGTCGAATGGTACCTCAAACAACATGCTGCCAAGTAAAGTGACAAATAATTTCAATATGTTTGGTCTACTTATGAAACACATCATTGTGAACAATCTTAATCATAGATTGACTATCACAATATATGTCTATGGAGGAGCTTTAAGATGCTCCTAGCTCATAAAGTAACCAACGGAGCCAAAGTACCTTAGTGGTCATGTCTGCTAGTGTATGGTATTCTGATTTAGAACTGGAGCGAGAAGCTAACATCTGCTTCTTACTTCTCCAAGAGATAAGGTAATGATTAAGGAAGATACAGAAACTAGTTGTAGACCATTGATCATCATGATCACTGACCTAATCGACATCAGAATAATCTCACAATGCAAGAGAGAAGCTAGTAAAAAAGTGAAGCCCATGATATAAAGTGCCTCTAATATATCAAATGATCCAAAGAACTGCTGCATAATGAGTAGTTTGAGGCTCTAACATAAACTGGTTGACAATGTGGACTGCATAAGCTATATCAGGGCAGGTCACAACAAGACAAATGAGGCCTCTAACCAACTACCAGTAACAGATAGGATTATCTAACAAAGTGCCATTAGTCAAATTATAATGAACATTTGGCTCGAAAGGACTATTTTCAACCTCCTCATCAAAAAGATGAGCTCGGGATATCAAATCAATGGCATGCTTGACTTGAGAAAAATATATACCATCTCTCTCATTGTAGACCTCAAGCCTAAGAAAAAAGTTTAGCCTACCAAGATCCTTCATTTCAAATTATTGGCCTAAGTATGTCTTGAGCTCTTGGACTCTTGTATTATTACTACCCATGATAATCATGTCATCAACATATAACAACAATAAAATAATGCTTAAGTAGTAGATCGAACAAAAATAGCCAAGTTGTGAGGACTACAAGTGAAGTCTAGTTGACTTATAGTGTTACTGAATTTGGAAAACCATGCACAGGGAGCCTACTTGAGTCCATATAAAGCTCAAAGAAGATGACAAACCTGGATGTTGATACCTAGGTGGAGGCTTCATATACACTTATTCATCTAGATCTCATTTAAAAAGGCATTTTTAACATCCATCTGATGAAAGGACTAGTGCTTGACAGAAGCAATGGCTAAAAGGCTGCGAACAAAAGTTATATGTGTAATAGGCGCAAAAGTCTCCTTATAATCAACACCACATTCTGTGTAAACCCTTGGGCCACTAAGCAGGCCTTTTGTTGCTTTAAAGAACCATTAGAATGAGTCTTGTTTATTGGACAATTAAAATAAGCCTCTAGACCTAGGTTTATGGATTGTGCAATAATTTAAAATTTTTTATTAGGGTTTGGACAAATCTTAAGTGGAATTTGGGAGTCTAAGAGCAATGTGGATAGAAGATTGGTGCTGTTAGAGTGTTTGGGTGCTAAATGGGATTAGTAAAGTGTGTTGGGAGAGTTGGTATTGTTAAAGTAAGGTTTTAAGTATAATAGGTATCCAAAATTATGCTAAAAAGGGGTTAATTACCATGTGAATTGATTATGTAATGTTTAATCTTGTATATTAAATATTTCTCGGGTGCTGTTACACTAGTGGACATGTGTGAATCTAAGTTTTAACCACAGTAAACCTTTTGGTGACAAAAGAGTTGAGGTAACCGGATTGTCTAAACTCTTTATTTGCGTGTTTAGATGGTTGTGTAGTAGTTATTGAAGTTAATAATCTTGTTTTGTACTAATATAGTATTAATATGAAATGATTGTGATTTAGAAACTTTATATGAAGTGAAATAGAAACTATATTTTGAACATTATAGTTTGGAAGACTAAATCCTATATTTAAATACAAGTATTTGTGAAATTTTATGGTTTAAGTGGAAATGATTATTTTAGTGGAAATTATATGTTATGGTTAGATGTGGAATCATTGAGCATATGTTTGGCATGATCATTGTGAGAGGGTAAGGGTTCACCTTAGTGTGGTGTGGGAGACATTATTTGAAAACTCATATGGTACACTGGCACCGTGAAGGCCCCAATGCACAATTCTATATTTGTTTGAAAGTCTCAGTACTATATGAGATAGATTGGGCATTGAAAACCCAAACGAGAATTTGTGATCCATAATGGGTAAAGGCACTCTTAGATTGAGTTGCCTCCCATGATTGGTGACATTGGGCCAATTTAGTCACATGAATTTGGTTCTATTGACTTTTCAGCTCACAAATTCAGTCGGAAGATATAAAGAGTATATAAGGTAACGTGTTGATCATGCATATCATTTTATAGCCATGTATATATGAATACATAATTTTTTATATGTATTTTATGTGCCACTTCACATACTCACTAACTATTCTCACACATGAGTAGTTTGATTAGATTATTTGGTAACTAACTCCTCGACTTACCCCATGGTTACATTTTTCTGGTGAAGGCTCTAATAAGGGTAAAGGGAAGGAAAGTACTGCTAAGCATTAAAGGGCCTTGTATTTGTATAGTCCTTTCTCTTTCTTTTAGTATTGTAACAAATTAATTATGCATGTGCCAACTTAAGATCATAAATCTATTTTGCTGTCAATTGTATAATTCTATTATAAACTGTGGGTATCTCAACCTAAAATGTTATAATTGTGATATAATGGTTTTGATAAGTCGAGACACTAATGCAAATGTTGTTTTGATGTCAATCATGAGTTTGTATAGCCTTAATGATGTGTTTAATGAATTGTTGTATCCCTTTGGGTTTGTGATAATTTGGCGGCTAGATGGCCAATTTGCAGTTGAAATGTTATTATTGTGGTTTAATTGTGTAATCCAGTTGTTTGTGGTCTATTTGAATTTGTTCAAGTGGTTCCATGGTTATTGGCACTTGGTTAGGCACCTTGGGTGTTGTTTTAGAAAAGGAAAAGGGATCATTCTGTACCTGGGTGTTCAACTTTTAAATGGTTTAGTGTTTGGGCGTGAAATCAATGCTAATAGCTAAGTGACTCTAAGAGTTACATGTGGACGCTTAAATCACTTAAATTAGATGTTGGATGGCCAGTCGACGTACTCTAAAAGTTAGGCTTGGAGTGCTATCATGATAGCAGAGGCATGTCATGGCACATCACGCAGCGAGAGCCTTAGCAGACAGCACATGCACCGTAGTGGATGGTGTACCTTTAGGGCAACTAAAATTGTCTCTTTTAGTATTTGTTTTGAAATGTTATTTAGTTTTCTTACTTCTGTTATCTCTTATATTTTATTTTAAATTATAGTTTGAGTTTAAATGGCTATTCAAAAAGGGTTTTTCTTGGAATCTCAATTTCTTGAACTCTTTCATAACCCTTATATTATGATAACTATTTATAAGGGATTTAATTAGTCTTGATAATCAGAACAAAGTTTTGAGTCATGTGTTCTGTGTGTCTGGTAATGTCGAGAATGATGTTACAATTTGGTATCAATTTTATGCCTTTTGAGACTATATACTGTGGCTGATATATTTGTATAGTGTGTTGCATTCATGTGTAGAAATTAACATATATATTCATTACACTTACCTTCCCTTTATACAGTTGTCACTACTACAAATTTTACCATATTTGATGCATATATATTTGACGGTTATTGAAAAATCCGTTAAATAAAGAAAGGGGGAAACCAAGAAAAACAATATTTGACAGTTGCAACAAAAACCATCAAATATATGTATCAATATATTTAACAATTATATATAAAACCGTTAAACTTAAAATATAATATTTAAATTAGGTAAATTTTAGAAATTTTTTCTATAAATTTGATGGTTAAATCGTTAACTGTCAAATATAGTGACATAATATTTGACAATTACGCTTGATAACCGTCAAACTTATAGAATTTAAAATTGCCTCTACCTTCATCATATCGCGCGTTGCTTCTGTAGAGAGAACTAAACTAGACATCTAGAATGACTCTTTCTGAATCTCTCTGAAATTTCTTCTCCACCCAAATATCTCTGCTACTTCAACTCCTCTGCAAGATTGATTTGTGAAGATCCCATTGTTCATTGTCATGCCCTAGCTTCTCTGAGCACAGAATTGCCTTCATAATTAGAGCTTAGTGAAGAATCAGAGCCTTCATAAGCGATTGAGCTGTTGCTCTGAAGAATCAGAGCATTCTTACGCTCTTACTTTATCAACTTGGTGGAATCCATTTAAGCTATTCTGTTCTTCAATTTCATTCTGCATTGATCGAAGAAATTTCTAGGTGTGTTTAAGCTATTCATTCTCATTTTTTATTCAAATGGTTGAGGTTTGAATTGGTGACTGTGGTAGCTATGATTTGTGATTGACACATATACTGGATTGTTTGCTTTACATTGATCATTTTCTACTGTGGTTGGGTGCTCAATAAAAGCACGTTGATGTTGTTTGCTTTTCTTTCCATGGATGCATGCAAGGTGCTCGACAGAATGCCTCTAAGAAATTGAAAATCACCCAAGCACTCTTAACCAAGAGAATTAGATTGGAATATTAATTATTACACCTAATTAGAGCATCTCTTTCAAAATTAGTCCTAGTACACATTGTTTATTGGTGTAAGAGCTAGATTTTTGGGTAGAGTCCAAAGATGAGGGGTTTGAAAATGGCCTATATATCTATAAATCTAGCCTCTATATATATATATATATATATATATCAAAAAAATTAATGTTCATTTAGAGCATCTCTTTCAAGGCATATCTATGAATGTAGCTTATATACCCACTGTTATTAGAATCCAAAGATGAGATATCATTATTTAGTAGTTCTTTAATTCTTATGTCAAGATAAAAATTAAGATTCACTGAAAAGAAGAAGAAAAACAGAGAGGCTACTGTTCTTGAAGTATTCCATTGGGCATGGATATATTTTAGTTTACTGCTATTAGAATCTAAAAATATAATAGAAAAATGCATGCTTGTGCAAATGACACTAGCTAGTTGTCTGGCCTTTTTTTGGCTTAACCGTCGAGTAACAATTTTGTTAAATAGTAACAAAATTTGTGGCTTTATTAAGTTTCAAATGTTTGAAATTATGTTTTTGTAAATTGGGTTGTTTTCCTAACTAAGTAAGAGTGAATTAGATTATGAACTATGAAGTTTTATTACTTATTAGTAGATAATGAAATTTTTACTAAAACTAAGTTCTTCAAATTAGTTTTAGTAATGATAGTTAATAAAGTTTATTGAGGAATTATGTGTGAAAGCATGTGATTCATGATTCATTATTTGATTGATGAAGACCTAATGTCAATGAGTCACTAATCACATTTTTCCTCAAAATGATTCTTTCTAGATCTGGAAGATGGACAAGGAATGGATGTCTTCCAATCGATTAATGAAGGAAAGCTTGAATGGGGTGAAAGAGTTTATTAAGTTTGCACTTGAGCACACAAACAATCATACTAGTATGGTATGCCCTTATGTAAAATGTTGTCAGATAAAGCGAGTTTGTGCGTCTGAATTAGAAGATCATTTAGTATGTTATAGAATTGATTAGAGTTATAAGTGTTGGCACAAACATGGAGAGACAAGAGATGCAAACCAAGGTTATAGTAAGAGCCACTTGTCACATGATTTTGACACAAGTACATATGAGGCTGATGAGGAAGACCATCTTGAAGAGATGGCCAGGGTAATTGAAAAGGAACTGAAGGATTATCCTAAAATGCTTGAGAGATTAAAAAGTAATGTGGAAAAGCCTTTATATAGTGGTTGTACCAAGTTCACATTATTGTCAGGGGTGTTAAGTTTGTACAACTTAAAAGTGAATAGCGGTTGGAGTGATAAGAGCTTTAGTGAATTGCTTGCACTTCTTAAAGTAATGCTACTTAAAGTGAACGAGCTTCCGATTAACACATATCAAGCAAAACAAATGTTACGTGCTATTGGCATGAGCTATGAGAAAATTCATGCTTGTCTAAATGATTGAATATTATTTAGAAATGAATATGAATCATTAACTAAGTGCCTAAAATGTAAAGCATCACACTTCAAAGATAATGGGAAAAATCTAAAGAAGGCATTGTTTTATTTTCCTATTGTGCCTAGATTTAGACGATTGTATAGTAGCAAAGAAGATGTAAAAAATTTAATGTGGCATACAAATGAGAGGATTAAAGATAGAAAACTACGGCATCTTGTTGACTCTCCCCAATGAGGAAGGATTGATCATGAGTACCCTAAATTTGGACAAGAATCAAGGAACTTACGCCTTACATTATGTACAGATGGAATGAATCCGCATAGGCTCCAAAGTAGTACCCACAGCATTTGGCTAGTGATTTTGATAATTTACAATCTACCTCTATAGTTACGCATGAAACACAAATACATGATGCTATCCATGCTAATTTCAGGGCTAAAACAACCCGGAAATGACATAGAAGTGTATTTAGCTCCTCTAATTGAAGACTTCAAGTTATTGTGGGAGATAGGGGTTAAGGTGTATGATGGGTATAGGAAAGAAAAATTTAATTTGAGATCCTTATTATTTGGTACCATAAATGACTTTCCAGCGTACGGTAATTTGTCGAGGTACAGTGTAAAAGGAAAAGTTGGATGCCTTATTTGTGAAGAAAACACAGATTCAATCAGGTTGGAGTATAGTATGAAGAATTCTTATATGGGGCATCACAGGTGGTTGCATCCAAGTCATTATTATCAATAATTGAAGAAATGTTTTAATGAGAATTTACAAGAACGTGGCCCGCCTTTAATATTGACTAGTGACCAATTGTTTGAAAAGGTTAAGGATTTGTATATTAAATTTGGGAAACCTTTTTCAAAGCACATTAGGACAAGTGAGTGGAAGAAAAAGTCTATTTTTTTCAAGCTACCATATTGGAAGGTCTTATATGTTAGGCATTTTCTTAATGTAATGCACATCAAAAAAGTGTTTGTGATAGTGTTGTTAGTACGTTACTCCATATTCCTAAAAAGACCAAAGATGGCATCAATGCAAGGTTAGACATGCTTTCTATGGGGATAAGGGAAGACTTAGCACCACAGGAGAAGGAGAGTCACACCTTTCTTCATCCAGTAGCTCACACGTTGTCTAGAAAAGAAAAAATTTCTCTTTGTGAGTTTCTTGCTGTAGTTAAAGTTTTAAAGGGTTACTCATCAAACATTAGAAACCTTGTGTCAATGAAAGACCTAAAGTTGAAGGGTTTAAAATCTCATGACTGTCATGTTTTGATGAAAATTTTTATTCTAGTGGCAATACGTTCTATTCTACCTAATAAGGTGCGAGACACAATCATAAAATTATATTTCTTCTTCAAATCCATTTACAGTAAAGTTATTGACCACAACAAATTGCTGAAGTTACAAAGCCGAATCATAAAAGCATTGTGTGAGTTGGAGATGTATTTTCTACCTGCTTTCTTTAACATAATGGTTCACCTAACCATTCACTTAGTGAAGGAGGTATAAATGTGTGATCCAACTTATTTAAGATGGATGTATCCTGTGAAGCGTTCTATGAAGATATTAAAAAGATATGTTAAAAAACATAGTCGACCTAAGGGTTGCATTATTGACTGGTATATCATTGAAGAAGCAGTTGAATTTTATACTAAGTATTTAAAAAATGTCAATTATATTAGGCTACCAGTGTCTCGGCATATGAGAAGGGAAAGTGGGAAAAGGATAATAGGAAAGAATATAGTTACTGTCTCAAATTTACAATGGGATCAAACACATCTTTATGTGTTGCACAACTCATAAGAGGTTCAAGAATTTGCAGATAAGCACTTGGCTAAGCTTAAAAAGGATAACCCTAATAAAGGTGAAACTTGGTATGTAAAAGAACATAATAAGCAATTTGCACATTGGCTGAAAGAGCATATTCGTGATAAGTTCAACATAAATCCTGATTCTGTTTCTAAAAAAGTGAGATGGTTGGCTAGAGGTCCGAGTATGCAAGTAGTTTCTTATGCTGGCTATCTTATCAATAGATACATCTTCTATGCTAAAGAGCAAGATAGTTGAAGCACAATACAAAATAGTGGTGTTAGTTTTATTGCTCATGCGATGCATGTAACTAGCTCTAAAGGCAACAACCTAATATACGCAAATATGTCATACTTCAAGGTAATTGAGCACATTTGAAAGTTAGATTATGTAAAGTTTTAGATTTTGGTTGCAAGTGAGTTGATCATAAAAATGGCTTTTTAATTGATGATTACTCAGGGTTGATACAAGTGAATCTGAACAAAGAAGGGTATAAAGATGAGCCTTTAATCCTTGCTTCGCAAGCTCGACAAGTGTTCTATGTTCCTGATCCTGCTAAAACTAATTGGTCCATTATTTTATTGATAAATAAATTCATTGAAGACATGGATGATACTATTGTTAAGGATGATCCATTTTTAAGAACGTCGCTTGAAAATGATTTAACTAAAGGTAATGCCTTCTATATGAGAAATAATCATACTGAAGGTATTTGGATATCAAAGAGAGGAAAAAGAATTTGAGACCAAAGTAAGTAAGGAAAAGATCAAAAGAAGACAAGAAAAAGGAAAAGACCAACTTAAAACATGTGTGTTTTTATTTTGCAAATAATTATTACTTGTGTTTATTTAATTATCGCAAATGGTCTTTTATTTTGTAAATAACTGTTACATATGTGTTTGGTAAATTTTGTAAATAATTATTTCATGTGTCTATTGATTTTCTAATTCTGTGTGTTCTTACATTTTATAAGTAAATGGCTCCCAAGAAAGGTAAATGCAAAGGTCATAATGACCTTAATGTTCTCAGAGGTGGCCCCAGTATTGACCCTAGCGGTGGTCCTAGCGTCGACCCCAATAGTGGCCCTAATGTCGACCTCAGCAGTGGCCCTGATGTTGTAGTTAGTGGTGATGCTCCTAGTGTTACTCCTAATCTGACAATGAATGATGATCAACTTCAGGAGGAGGCAACTGAGATTAGAACGGGCTTAGTGTTGATGACAAAAATGAATAGATGGAGGATAGCTGGACAAAAATATCCTCTCCAATAGAATGCTAAAGGGCAACCGATTAAGAACAATAAAGATAAATTTATCAGCTATATTGGAGCTGTGACAAGAGCAAATGTGCCTATTATACTCATAAATTAGAAGAAGGCAAATCAATCTACGAGGCATATATTTAGGAAAAAGTAGAGGTATATTTGTTAACTTACCATTATGTGACTGTTGTGCCCATAATAGTTTATCAATTTACTAATAAGATGATAATATTTTGCAGTCAGCATTTATAATTGATGCTAGTCGAAGGAAGTATGTCCTCCAAATAGTTGGGAGAGCAATGCATTCTTTTTGATATTTTATGGGATCAAAATATGTTAAAAGAGGGGTGGAAACATTAGCTCTAAGGCCCCCACTTTAATTAGACCTTTAGTAACCCAACAACAATAGGATGAATTTATTGCATCTCATTTTCAAATGGAATTTCAGGTGATTTTACTTTATCAATTGATTTTAATTTTCTAATAATATTATGCTATCTTATAAGTTTAATTGATTTTAATTTTTTTCACAACAATTAAGCCAACAAAATTAGGAGTTGGTTAAGAAAAATCCATATCCTTTTAAGAAAGGGCGTGTGGTGTATTCAGGCATAGAGAAAAAGATGGTATTTATTAATTACTAATATTTATTAATTTTAAAATTAGTCCATATTTATTTGTTATATTTTCTAATTGTTAATTATTTTGCTATTGACATGCATAGATTAAGCAAGAAGGCACAGGAGTTAATAACATATCTTGCCATGTTCTTTTCATAGAAGGCCGAACCAACAAAGAGGGTAACATTACAGATAAGCATGTTCAGGAGATAGCTAATAAATGTGTAAGTATCAATATTATTAATTTGACATAATAAATATAATTTTTGCATTCAAACAAATAATTTAAGTTTTTTAATTTGTGTCACATAGGCTGCTATCTTAGATGAAGTCTTAAAGGGTGAGCATCTGGAGGATTAAGATATCTTGGGTCAGGCATTAGGTAATCCTGACCACCCCAGACATGTTAGGGGTGTTGGTTTTGGCATCATCAAAAAGCAAGTATTTGAGACTACAAAGCCATCAAAAGGTGCAATGCCTTCTTCAGCTGAGTTTAATACACTAAAAATGAGGTTGATAGGTTGCATCGCCTAGTTGATGTGTTTCTCACATCCCAAGGAAAGACATCCACTCTTATGGAAATTAGTCCCAATAGTAAGAGAGACAGTTGCACCGTTGCTCAACCTTCTCATCCAAACCTTCATGAGGTAATATTAATATTTTTTAGTTATATTTATTTTTGTATTAATAACTTATAAATGTTTTCATTGCTTTAGGGTGAAGCCAAATGTGAGTTTGTGGCAAACAGTCCATATCGTCGTGTGGTTGCAATTAGTATAATGTATAATGTCCCTGGGCGCACTATACATAATGTGCCAATTCCTTTGAGCCACATATGAGTTTGTCTAAAAGTTTCTTTCAACGACAACTACCAACTGCCCATTCCCACTGAGGATGTGATGACTGTAGGAGACACATTAAGCATCTTTATTGCATGGCCCACCGCCCTTATAAGGCCGATATCTAAGAAAGATAAGGTACATATATATGTATATATATACATATATATATATATATATATATATTATAAAGCTAATCTCAAACAAAGATAAGGTATATATATATAATAACTTTTGATCTCTAACTATCTCTATTATATAGTCCAAGGAAAAAGACTTCCCCAGCAAACAATTAACTAGCCATGAGTCAAAGATTATCACACCTCCCCTGCTTCAAAAGATGGAGCCTCAATTGTCACATAAATTACTGACTTCACTAAGGGCTTATGCAGACATATAAAGGAGTATTCATGATTTTATTGCTGTAAACGTCCCATTCAAGCATGGCATGTATGACAGAGATCATATCAATCACATAACGCTCGAAGTGGTAGATAAAGTACTCTACCATGACATGATTAGCACAACTATCATGGATTTTTATTTGAGGTACTTCTTTTGCATAAGAGTGGTCATTATTTTTATAAATATATACTAATCTATTTTATTTATTCATTTTAGGTTTCTCTATCATACACTCATCGTGCCCCGCAACCTTACTAGGATGTTTGCCTTCATTTGTCCCTATGACATTGCTGCTTTCCATGACATTTGAGACTCTAATTATGAAGATCAAGCAAAGCGATTGTGCGATTCATTTAAAGCCAGGACTACTAAAAAAAGAGGAGGTTATTCTTGATACCTTATATGCAAGGGTTAGTTATTTGTTATGTTTAATGTGTTTTCTCAATTTATTAACTATTTCAATTTATTATATATTCTTTACAATTGTTAATTATTTTAGGAATCATTGGATGCTAATTGCCCTCGATCCAGCTGAAGAAAAATATGAGAAATTGGCCATCTATTACTTGTGTTCTGCTGGTGGACAACTCAATAATTGCAAAGATATAATGAAATTAATCAACATGTAAGCGCATTAATTGAGTTCATACTTGTGTTTTTTGATCTTTCAAACTTACCAACTTCTGTGTTTTTAGGGCTGTGTTTTTGTACCGCACGGATGAATCTTTAACTGTCCTTAGGGTCAAACCATTTGACCAATTGTTCACATGGACAATAATAAGGGTACGTGTTTAAACATTAATTGTTCAAGTATTTATTAACAATTATTTAATAATTTAATATATTTTATTTGTTTTTTTTTAAAGTGCCCACGTCAAAGACCAAATTCAGTGGACTGTGGATATTGCGTGATGAGATTTATTAGGGACATCATCACTCACGCTAAGACTTCAATCCCTACCAAGGTTCATATTTAATTTAAATAGACATTTTATATATGGCAAAATTTCATTAGTTAGCTAATTAACTTTGATATGGT
Organism: Prosopis cineraria; assembly: GCF_029017545.1. NCBI lineage: Eukaryota > Viridiplantae > Streptophyta > Magnoliopsida > Fabales > Fabaceae > Prosopis > Prosopis cineraria. The sequence continues at coordinate 28,569,957 of NW_026555341.1, forward strand.
TATAATTTAAATTGCAGTATTATGATGATGCTTATTGTGAAGAATTTGGGAATGCTCACATCAATGAAGTCGTGGAAGAATGGTGCCAACATATATTTCAACTATGGATCATGCAAAATTTACGCATTTAGTAAGTGCACATTTGGTCTAGCTTGAAGGCAAAAGAATGTGGTTTAGGATAGAATTATTGTTTCATTTTTTTAGGATAGAATTGTGATTTAGGATTAAGATTTGCAACTTTTTTGTTTATAACTAATGTGTATTGTGTATGTGTATGTGTATATATATATGTACATGTTCTTTTAATTTTGAAAGAATGTTACTAATGAAAATATATTTTTGCTGGATAGTCTGAATTATGAAATGTCAATTCTCTTGTAGGGGGGCTGCTTGAAACGCAACTTCCATATAAAAAAAATTCTACAACATATTTGACTATTATTTTGATAACCATCAAATATGTGCAAATAACCGTCAAATATGTGCATATATTTGATGGTTATCTAATATAACCGTCAAATATAGTTAGTAATATTTGACAGTTCTCATATATAACCGTCAAATATGACCTTGTTTTTCAGTCGAAACAAGTTCTTGTACCTTATACTTGATGGTTATTTAGAATCGTTAAGTATAATAAGATATATTTGACAGTTAAAATAACCGTCAAGTATATGGAGCTGCATAAATGAAGGGATCTTATTTAATGATTTTTAACTATCAAATATATAGAAAAATAACCATCAAATATGCATAATTATGTAGTAGTGTGTTTAGCTTGTCCACTCACTCTTTTGGCATTATTTCTATCCTTGAGAGGGGAGAAAGGATGGCAAGCAAACGATCTACCAATACTACTGGTGGTAACCCATCCAATATGGATGTGGTACCGAAGATAAATGAGCTATCACTAAAGAATCATATTCCTATTTGTCAGAATTTAAAGTAACCAAGGAATGAGCCACAGGGCAATAAGGCTCCACTACTTGAAATGAGGAGTCAGATGTAAGAAATTCGTAATACGATATGGGGACAAGTTATGCCTAGAAATGAAAGGAAAAAGTATGTTAGTCAAACAACAAAGGTTAGCAATCAACATGGACCTTGTGTCACAACAAGGCAAAATTGTCTAATTTTTTTAAAAAAAATGTTAAGGTAACATTGCATCTTTAAAAACACTAGGATATGAATCATGCCTTTTTGAAAACATTTAGGGTAGATTTGTATTTTATCCTAAAAAAATGATATGCAACTAGCTAATGAACACAATAAGAAATTCAAATACTGGTTCAAGGAAAAGGTTTTAAATGAGGCCAATCTGTTTAATATAATCACATGGCTATTTGAGGGGCCTCATTTTTAAGGTTTTTTGCTAGAGTGAATGTGACATAAATGGTATTCCTTCCATACAAAAGCTCGAGATGAAGTGATGCATTTCTCCAATTCAAAAGATAAAATTCCAAAATGATCATTCATGCCCTACTTTGGTGTTATTGATTAGATATAGGAGGTTGATTACACCAAATTCAAAGTATCAATCTTCAAATGCAAGTGGGTTCATAGTAATGATGTCCAAGTGGATAGGGTCTCTAGATTTACCTTAGAGGATCTTGGCAAGGTTGGTTATACATAAGAGCCATTCAGTTTGGGAAATTGAGAAAAACGAGTGTTTTATGTTACAGACCCAACAAATAAACGAATGTTTATAGTTCTCCAAGGCAAAAAGGTTCAAAACTACCTTAATGAGAAAGATAACTCAAGTATTGACCTTGATGAGACTCCAACCTTCACTTTAAATCTACCTTAATCAATTGAAGTTGATGAGTATGCTGTTAGAAATTATCACTAGGAGGGAAATTGAGAGAATGAATACAGGAAGTCATTTGACCACAATATTTTTTAGTTCTAGTCAATTAAAATTTAAAATGTTCATTTTATGATTTTTGTTTTCTTAACAGCATTTGATGGAACAGGGCATGTATGATATTATATACTCTTGAATTGCTATAAAATTTCATTTGCAGGTAATTTATTTTTACTCAAGGGTTTAAATGTAGAGTTTTAACTATTACTTACTCTAATTAATTTTCTTTGCTACTTACACTTACAATATTTTGAAGACCAAAGAAATATAGCAATGATAATATTGATGTAGTTCAGGATGATTTAACTCAATACATGCTCAAAGCTATATGGTCAAAGTAGGATTAGAAGTATAGGAGTTTTGCAGAATTTACTCATTTATATTAGTGGTATGGTTCCAAGTTTTACACCTCAGCAAATTGTATGTATAGTTTGGATATTAGTCGAAAAATTTTATAATGTTGAATTGTTCTGGTGCTACTAGATTTTATATTGGTTGTTCTGATCTGGTTCTGATTTCTTGTTTGACATGTACAAGTTGGGTCAATTTTGATATATGAACAGTGTATATTAAAAAAAAGGTAACCTTTCTATGTCCATTAAATTGTAAACCGCCATACAAAGTCATTCCTACGTTGGCTCCTTTAAAGAACCAATGTTGATATTTTACCATTCTACGTCGGTTTCAGAACACAACCATCATAGAATGTCTAACATTCGACATCAGTGTAGTTATACAATCGACATAGAAAATTGTTTCTGTGATGGTTTGGCAACTAACATGAATAACTATATGCTCTACATCCCTTAAAATCACTACCCTACTATAACCGACCTAAAAAGCCATAAATAATCGATGTAGAATATATTCTTACAGTACTGGAGTAATTGAATAAATATAAATTATCAGTCATTTTTTTAGGGAAGAAACTACAGCAAGGTCTTATAGATTTGCAACATGTCACATATGCAAATCAAAATTAGCTGATATTTTTACCAAAAGCGTTAGAGAGAAAGGCTCTTAAAGATCTGTTAAGCAAGTTGATCACTTGGTGCCAACTTGAGGATGAGTGTAGAAGAATAGAATTAGCCTTGATATTCTTGATTTAGTTGAGATCGTACAGGTTTTATTTTTGCAAAAAGCATTAGAAGAATAGAATAGGTGTGATGTTGTGTAAATGTGACTTTTCCCGATTAATAACAGTCCATTGTTCATAATGCCATGGATTAATAGGAATCAATCTGCTTGTTTGGTATCAATGTGTTACTTACCCAAAACTAGAATGTGAAGTATTGCTTTGCACAAAGTTCGCAAGAAATTGGTCGAATGAGCTACATAAATCAATGCATTTGATTATTGTATTTAACAAGTTAAATGTGGATAACTTCATAAAATTATTATCAATTTTCTACATCATTTAATATTTTTTAAAAAAATATGAAGATATTAAAGTAAATTTATAACTTAATTTCTTTGTTTTTTTAATTTAATAATAAATATTAAAAATAATGACTTTCATAAATATCAATATAAAATATAAAACATATAACAAATTACATTATTTATAAGCTATGGACATTACATTTCATTTCAAACTTCATATATAACATGAGGAAATGTATCTAATTCTTGACATTATGTTTTTAATTTTAATGTTATAAAATATTTCAAAATTGGGTCCTTAGTTGTAATTTTATCCCACTTTCAAAATTTATATTATTGGCACATTTTTGTGTGGATGGATTCTAATGGGTTATCTAGACCTCTGGTTTATTAGTCATGTAATATATATATATATATATATATAGGTGGCCCGTAGTTTGGTTGCTTTGCACTACAACAAAGCAATATATGAAGAAAGGGAAACAGATAGAGTGGCAATGAACTCAAAAGTTGATGTTGAACATAAAAAAACATCATTGTAATCTATCTTTAGTCCAACAAACCAAGGCATCTATCAATATGTAACTCACATCACAACTCTTTATATATATATATATATATATGAAAAGAAAAGACATGACCTCCTTAATATATGTTTTGTGGACAATATAAGTTGGGTTGGTCTCGTTTTATTTTACATTTTAATATAATTTGTTATTGGGTATATATATGGTTTTTAACTTAATTTTTTGCTTGAAATAAATGTTAGGTTGGTGCAATATTTTAATTGAATTTAGATTGGAATATTGTATATCAAAGATATGATATTTGTATTTGAAATTAAAAAAAAAAAAGTAGCTAGTGGGTGATGAATCTCAGAATCTGCGAAGTGCTTAATAGGAACTTGTCCTAATTTCAATTTGTCACAAAAAGCGTTGCAACTTTTAACGAGTGGTCTATCTTTCTTTTTAAAAAAATTATATCATGTGTCATCCTAAAATTAATGTTATTACCTTAAGTATGCATTAAACAGAGTAGTTGTTTGATAATGAGCTGACTCAAAATGTAATAATTCTTCTCAAATTTGGGACCTTTTTGACACTATTGTCTTTTGTGAAATGCCTATAATGAGCCCAATTAAAATAAAAAAAAATGGATTAGTAATTAAAAACTTGCAGAGCAAAACTTGCCATTTTCTATCCTGTTTTTGCATTGTCAAAAAAAAATAATCATTTTTTAAATCAAAGTATGATATTATAATAGTTGGACTTCAGTGATTAAAAAGTTCACAAAGGATAAGTTATAATTACTTATCTTATTTAGTCATTATCATAAATAAAAAAGTAAGCATTATTTAAATTAAATTAATTATTGATATTTACAACACTTAAACTTTAATGATTAAAAATTTGTAGAACCAAACTTATCATTTGTTTTCATGTTTTAGTCATTAACAAAAAAAAGTAGTCATTACTTAAACAAAAATAATAATTGATATTTTAAATTGGGCCAGTTATAATTATTTCACAAAAGATATTAGTGCTACAAAGGTCTCGAGAGACTTGAAAATAATTATTATATTTCACAAGACCTTATTATCATTTATATACTTCAAAAAAAAATTCCATCGTTTTTCCATAAATTAATTCATGCTTGCGATTAAATTTAAACTATGATACTTGTGCATCAATAAATAAAATAAAATATATATGCGCATAGACTTCATGTAACATTTGCAAACATATAATTTTTTTAATTTAATTGTACCGACCTAGTTCATTTGAACGAAATCAAATTCAACATATTACAACTTTTTTAATACATTTTTTTTTTCCATTTATAAGGTTAAAACTAAAGGAGGCTTTAGTGTAAATAAAGCTGTCAACTAAGGCCAGCTCGACCTTAAAAGATCGACCCTTGAAGGGCCAGTGCTTAAACAGGCTGACCCTAATAAGCCCGATTGTATGTCAGGGTTTTATTTTATAAGGCCCGGCCCTAGCTCTCAGGACCTTGGCCCTATTTTTTAAAAATTATTTTTTCAATTTAAAAATATAAAAAATATATTTATAATCATAAAAAAGTTATCATACATAAAATTAAGTTTAAAAAAATAAATTTAAATCAATTTACACCACAATAATAAATAAAATTAAAACATTTAGGTTTAATATCAAATAATAACATCAAAGTGAATACTAAAAAAAATTAAATTTAGCTAATATTATCAGTTAAATCTTAATAAATAAATGAGGGATGGATGAATGCATTTAATATGTTCATTTCTTTGAGTTATATATTTAATCTTTTATTTTTCTATTATAATTTTAAAAAAATAATAAAAGGGCTTAAAAGGGCTGGCCCTTTTAATTTCGGGCTTAAAAAGGCAGCCTTTTTAAGCTCGAATTATCATTTTTACTTTCAAAACAGCAGCATGATCCTAATTATTTTCGAACTTAAAAGGGCTGACTCGACGGGCTCGGCCCCTACTTGACAGCTCTAAGTGTAAAGTGTAAACCTTTTCATAATGAACTCGTTGAAGAGCTACAAACATGGCATTGTACAATTTTACCCATGTACACAGAAAAATAGTGCAAAAATCTCTCATGCGTAGCGGAGGCCAAATGTTTATTAAGTAAGGACTATGGATCTCATTCTCACCTACTATGTCACATGTAAAACAGTAATGGGCAAAAATATATATACTATGGTACAATTTTGCCCGACAATCTTAAAAATGGTGCAAAAATACCTGATCCGTATAACAAAGGTACATGTTATCAAGCATTGGCCATGAATATTTAAAACATTGATATTTTATTTGAATTGAAGTATAGACAAGGAAATACGCGTATCTAAATCTGTTTTAATTGGAAGAAATTAAACCTAGGACAATATTTTATTTATCATGCATCACACCCACATAAACACACTTTGATTCAAAACCTATTTTGAAGCTATCTCGACCCCTGTTTCTCTTTTCTCTTCGCTGCCCAATTAGTTCAAACACTCTTCCCTCCCCTTCTAGTTGTGAAGTGTGACAATATAAATAGTTAAGCTGTATTTTATTCTTAAATTATTTTTTAATGAGCACTCAAATCTTAAAATATTTGTGGCAATAATTTTATCTCTAAAGTAATTAAAACAAAGTATATTTACCCCTAACATTAAATACACCAATGTTGATATTTAAAAATACTAATTGAAACTTAAGTTTGACTAAAAATGCCGCATGTTATGTTAAGTGAATTCAAGTTAATATGTATTTTTGCTACGTTTTAATTATTTTAGGTGCAGAATTACTACAACATAAATAGTTTAGGATTATGGGCACTCAGGGGTGAAAATGCTCATTAATGTGGATCTACTTGGTATGTTTGACATGTGTCATTTTTTTATCAAACTTAAATCTCGATCAACATTTTTAACGATCAACATTAAAATATTTAATGTCAGAGGCAAATATGCTATATTTTAATAATTTATAGGTAAAATTGCTACAATAAATAATGTAGATAATTAAATGATCTTTGAAGGATAGTTGAGAGATAAAAAATGCAACTTAACACCAAAATAAAATATTGTGCTTAATTTTTGCAATATTAACAGACGATGTTTGCCATTCACAAACAAAGTTTGCCAACAGGTGCCTTTTTTATATTGGAGATTTTAGAATCATTTTTTACATTTTATGAGCAAAATTGAATCCTAGTATAATTCATAATAAATATTTTTATCTCTAACCTGTTTACACGTGGCATAATAGGTGAGACTCACACTTGCTTGACTGGTCGTTGGCCTCAATTATGAACTAGGAATTTTCGCATCTTTTTTAAGGCATTCATAGATAAAATTGCTCTACACTCAGGTTAAAAATACTAATAACTCCTTTGGGAATTCTTTATAAGCAGAGATAAATCCAAAATTCATCACATGGGGGCCATAACTGAAATTTTATTCAAATATAAGGAGTTAACAATAATTTTTACAATTTTTTATAAACAAAATTATGCTTATTTAAAAAATTGGAGTAGGGGCCACAACTCTTGCTGGCTCCCCTAAATTCGTCAATGTTTATAAGTAAATTTGTACCACTTGCTCATTGTTATCTTTGCTAACATGTTTTTTTCCTGTGAGAAAGCAAATGTCAAACGCACACGAGTCTTCCACAAATGGGACACCAGAGGGTCGTTCAAATTCTTGACCTCTTCGTGATAATATAAATATGTATACTATTTCTTTTACTAAAAGCAGAAATTTATAATGATGGTTTCATCAAGGTTCAATGTTTCGGTTCATTCATTATAATGCTCAAATTATTATTTTTATATATATTTTTGATGATATTGATGATGATGGCGTCCTTCCAGGCATTCTGACCCACTTGCTTATTATCATTATTTATTATACTGTAACTATTTAGTCGGTGTCGGTTCAGTGCTTCTCCTTTCTATTTTATTATTTTGTTCCCCAAATATTCTTTTATATTTCATTTATTTATGACATAAAAAGTATTAAATCAACTGGATTCAAAATAATAAAAAAATTACTATTTTGGAAACTTATTATTAATAATAGTCAAAACACACACATATATATAATTGAAGTTCATTTTTATTCAAAAATATTTTTAAAAAACACGCCAAGACTCTCTTCTGATGCTCTCCCACCATATGAGGGCTGGAGGAGGAGGAGAGAACCAAGAGGGACCCCCCCCTTTAAAAACATGAGTACTTAAAAAAATTATGGAGCAAAATAAGATATATTTTAAAAAAATTCATGAAATATAGCTTTTTTATTAAATGATCAAATTAAAATCCATACAATACCACAATTACATAAAAAATTAAAGTAAAATATAAAATATAAAACACTTGGCATAATGCCAAGTTCAACCATAGTCTAAAAGCATTTCGAAGTTAATCGAGGATATCTAACTGACAATCAGGATTTGTATTAATGATAGAGTGAGCTAGGTTGCTGTTTTGTACCTGAAAGAAACATCGAGTTAAAGGAATCTATGAAAATACTCTCTCCATTTCTGTACATAAAAAATATTTTAAATTTTTTTAATTTTTACATATAAGAAATTGTTAATATATTTTTTTAACAAATAGACTATTAAATTATTATTAAATTAAAAAGAGAAAAAAATAAATATTCTCATTAATTTACTCTAAAAAAGATTTATTTTTTATTTATAATAATTAAAAATAAAATTAAAATATTATTATACTTTTAATTAAACAACTAACTTTTATTAATTTGTCTGATTAAATTAAAAATATATTATATATAAAAACAGAGGGAATAAAGTGTAGCGAGATCCTCTTATCTGTTGCGAAGCTGCAAATCCAGCAAAGAACAGAGTGAAGATATTCTCATTTGTGAAGAAAGGAGCACTGTGTGATTCCCACTATTGCTGCTGCTTCTTCTTCTTCTTCTTCTTTTTTTAATTGAAGGTCACAAATATACCATATTAATTGGCAAAATGAGTCATACGAGCATACAAGAGATTACAACACTATTGCTGCTTTTTAGTTGCTAACGTGAGGGCAAACATTTTTTATTTCCGGAAAAAATTACCTATTGCTCCGGAGAAAATATTGCCAGGGTAAAAATGTAATTCAACTCCTTAAATTACTAGAAATCAAAATCCACAATTGAAGGGAATCTGTATCATGGTCACAAACCATTGGATGTGATGGAAGTGGGCCCGGCTCGCGTGATTGTTTAAATCCGAGAGAGATTTCATGACACGACGTCTGTGGGTCCCACCTAATTCACCGTACCACACGTGCTTTTGAATGAATCTTCAAACTATAATTTAACGCTACCATATTTTTTTATCCTGCGCCGCGCTCTACAGGAACATGTTTTCCTCCTCCCCTCGTTTGTGAACATGAATGATTTATCTATAAATAAATGCAAATAATATTATATTTATTTTAATATTAACGGTTCAGAGCGGTGAAAACGACGTGGTTTTAAAGTAGTAATAATCATAATCATAATAATAATTCCAGCTTTAGCTATTGCTTAAGAATCAAGTTAGACCATTCTAAAAGAGATTCGAATCGCCCCACAACCAAATCTCCTTCTCTCCACTCAATTTTCCCCATATTCTAGTCAATCTATTTCATTTAATTATAATAAATTAATAAAGCGCATTATTAGAAAATATTAGTAATAATAATTTTTAGCATATCAATTCTTGAAAAATTGAAAAATAAGGACATAAATTATTTTTAACCACTTTTCTATTTATAAAACGAACATAAGGGAGTATAATTGATATGTTAATATCGATATAAGGATAATTCTTTTGGTAACATGATACTAGTATAATAATAAATTGATTGGTACGTATTTTGGTTGGGAAATAAAAAACTTTTCAACACCATAAACCTTTTAAATCAATGACGTCATAATAATTTTTTATTAATATATAAAGGTCATACTTAATAGATAAAATAATATCATATTAAGAAAGTTATCTTTATTTGCTAAATTAATATTAGGGTTAAGCGGTAACCTTGTCCGTCTAAAATTATAAATTTATTTTTAATGTAATTCAATATTTCAAAACAATGCAATGTCATTCTTACAATTAACAAATATTCTATTTATTTTAAATTATATGACACTTTTAAAAAAAATTATTCAAAATATAAAATATTTTGGGTATATTAAAATTTTATTAAATGTATTAATTTTAATATTATTCTTTCTCTCTCTAAAATTAAGTTATATCCCTTCTCTTTGCAATATATTTAAAAATGGGTATTTTTGAAAGTTTTGAAAAGATAAAGTTATTAAGTGTATTTAATGAGATTTATTAATATATGATAGTTTATCTAAAAGTGTCTTATAATTTGAAATAGAAGGAGTATTAATTTTGATTGTTAGTTGACTAGAAAATAAAAAACTTAAAAAATTATATAAAAAAGAACTTCAAAATTATGAAAATGACTAACAAATTATAAATTTTTCTTATGATACTTATTTGTAATTTTTTAGGTTATTTTTATAATTTTTGAGGTTATTTTCATCATTTTTTAATTAATTAATGATCAAAATTAATTTATTAATGATAAAGATGAAATTGTACTGTTTTAAAAGTTAAAGAAAAACAATACATCCAAAATAAATTTAGCATCACAAATATTCCTAAATTTATGATTTAAGATACATTTTCCATGTAATATTAATATTTAAATTTGGATTAGTCAAAAACTCCAAATAATAAAATAAAATCATCAATAAAAAGTAAAAAGTAAAAAAAATACCCAAATACAATAACAAATATATAAAATAAAATAAATAATAAAATTTAAACATATATTTATACGGGGAAAAGGAGAAATTGCAGGACCCACAAGAACCAGGGGATGGGTGAAAAGGGAGGACCACACAATGCTGGATGCATGGTTGTGGCCAAACTTGATGGCCCATAAGTTAGCAAATTGTAGCATTCAATTGAAGCACTGAATTATCTATACCAACCTCCATTATTATCAATCTATCATGTAAATTAGCTTCAGTTTCTTTTTTAATATATATATATATATATATATATATTAAAATAAGGTATGTTTCTTTAATTCATGGCTAAAGTATATTTTAATCTTTTAACTTTGTATAAAATTTTAATTTGATCATTTAATTTTATAAAGTATCTTTTTAATATTTTAACCTAAATATCATTAGTTTTAAATGATTATTTTTTTATGTCAATCATTATCATTTAAAAAAATAAATTTAATATGTCAAATATTTAAAAATATTTATTAATATTTAAAAATTCAAGATAAAAATTTGTTGATATAAAACTCATATGAATTGTGTTGACACAATATCAATCGTAAAATTTTTTCAAATCAACAATTATGAATTTTTAATGAGAAGCACTTAAATGCAACTACTATTAAAGATTTGTATCATCATTACAGCTATATCATATTTTTTTTTCCACACACATTGAGCTATATATTACTATATATTACTAATGTGTCCCTTATTTTGATCTCATCAGCTGATGAGGATGGTGGATCCACGTTGAAACTTGTAGGGGCAATTAGTAAAATATTACACAACAAGATCCAAAAAATTATATATGCCCCCTTTAAAAAATTTCCATTTCCCCCCATCATTTTAATAAAATCCATTTGCCCTCTACAAAAATTCATTTATCCCATATAACATTTAATGATTTGTAAGACTAAGAAAATTAACCCCTTGAAAAGAGAGTTTTTTATTTTATTATAATTTTATATTATGCATTGGTTTTATAATTTAATTCTTTATGTTATGTCCTTACTATAATTTTATAAATATTTTTAAAATAATTTTATGAAAAATATAAATTATGCCCCCACTAAGTCATTTTCCCGCGTCTGTCACTGGTAATGAGTATTGTGTATTCATCATTGTCAAGAGATTTGGAACATTTAAATTAAGTTTGAATGGCATAGATTTAAATTGTTAATT
>NW_026555341.1:28581790-28666962 GCF_029017545.1 Prosopis cineraria
TTAAAATTTAATATGCTATATTGAAATGAAAACCCTTTGAACCAGTAATGATATTGTTAGTATTTTTAATGTTTTATATGCGTTGTGGTGTATATATATATTATTTTATTTAATTATTATGTTATCGATTGGTCCATCAATCTAACAATTAAATCATGAAAAACTATGACCTGTTAATCTTTTCGATCATCGTTTGGTTTGATTGCAAAGCAGCGCTTTTAATTGAGCACATATGGTTATGCAAATTAATTAGAATGATTATTAATTCAAAATTTCACATGAAACTTATAAAAATATTTAACTAATGACATTGATTTATTATACAAAAATTCAATCAGATTAGAAAGTTAGACACTTTAAATCCAAAAACAACACAATTTGATTCATAAATACAACTTGGGATTCCAAAACTATCTACACACTTAGCAGGCTTTAAGTCACATGTATTCAACATGCCCAAATTGACTTACAACAATCAATTTAACAACCCAAAATATTATAAAATCTATTTTGACAACTCAAAACCCACAATTGTAAGACACTTTAGGATCAAAAACATGAATTTGCATCCATATTAATTCTAAACCTTCAAACCCTTCATAATTCATCAAAATGCCACATGTGAATACACTAAAGAGAGTCATAGTAATTTCATTACATCCAACACAGCCAAAACAATATAATTACACTAATAATAAGTCCAACATGCTCAAGGACAAGCCCTTGACAATGTAGATCAACAATCACATGAATACAATAAAGAGAGTCATAGTAATTATCATTACACTATGCCTAGCTAGGCCTTTGTTCTTCTTCCTTGTTTTTCACATGAGCCATCTCCTAAAAATAAATATTTTTTCTCATAGGCTTCTTTGGGAACCTCTTTAAAAACTTCAGAGTTATCTTTAAAGTACATTTTCTTTGCTTGGAAAGTCTTAAATAGATGCATATCTGCAGGTGATATATATCCTCCTTTCTGATCAACCTTTCCAATAAACATTACCTACATCTTTGGTGTGATAGCCAAGAAATTTTATCACATTTTCATGTAATGAAACTCACTAAGAAAATATTACGTATTTCCCACGGTCAGAAATGCTCATTACCACAGTTCTAACCATGGTAATAAAAAATTGCCACAATTTATTCAAATCTTGACTATTTAAACATGGAATTTAGCATTCCCACGATTTTCATGTAAACTATGGTAAATGTGACGGTTCTTTAAACTATAGCATTTTCCATGGTTTTGTCATAATAACGGTGGCAAATACCATGACATTGAGAAGAAAAGTGGCAATTGCCTTGATTTTTTTTATAAAAAAAATGGAGAATCCGTTTAGGCTCTCAAAATGTGTATATTTGCAAATAAGGCCCAAATGATCTTGATATGTCTCCACATGTCAAAATTATCATTGTAAATATGTTCATAACTAAATAATCTAATTACCCATCACATTCAATTCGCTATTTGACATTGTATTTACTTTGCTCTCTTCTTATTTCTCGCTCTTCCTTCTTCTCTTCTTCTTTTGACACCAAGTTCATGTGCTTTTTTTAAAACATTTTCAAGTAAGGGTAATTGGAACTAGTCATTTTATATGGAATCTAAACCTCTTCAATCTCTTCTTGGGTTTTCACTTTTTTTTTTTTTAGTTAAAACAACAATTATATTAACTAGAACAAAAGGCTACATATTGGAAAGGCAAAGAAAAAGATGGATTGGCACTACAACAAATCAGCGATTTTCTCTCACAATTTTTCTCAAACTTTTATTTTGGAGAGTTTCTCTCAAAAATTACCTCAAAAAAGTTCTCATTTGACTTTCTCTCATATTTTCTTCAAAATAATATTAAAGAGAAATTTGGAAGAAAAACTGAGAGAACTTGGAGAGAATGTGCCCACATCTTGGCGGAAAAAATGTTCTCTCAACAAATTTCATAAGAAAAGCTTGACAAAATATGAATTTACAAAATAAAATATGATCTTTCTCTCAAATATTAAGAGAACCTTTCTCTGAAGAATTTTGAGAAAAATTTGATAAGAGAAACTTTCTCTCAAAAACTTTTAAGAGAAAGTCATACATTTTCTCAACATTATTCAAGAGAAGATTTCTTTTAGAGTTTTATGAGAGGACAATATATTTTGCTATACATTTTGTAAAGTAAGTTAAAAATATAAAAAAATAACCCTATCGTTTAGCATGAAATTAAAGCTTGATTTCTGATTATTTTATGGTAGAATAATAAATACTATTTTATAATAATTTTACAAGGTTTAAAAAATTTTATGAGCAATTAGTATATTAATTTTTTATATGTCATACATGGTATTTAATAATCAGCAAAATATATTTATTATATTAATATGTATGATATGTTACTTTGTAATACATATAAATAATTATGATTAATATAATTGTATAAAATAATAGCAACTTTCACTTTATATAATAATCTATATTATATTAAAACTTCTCCGAGAGAAAATTTACTTTTTTTCTTGTAGTGTGGAAGGAACATTTGATTCTCAGCGTCATTACTGTTGTTTGCTATAGCCATCCACACCCTCTTCTAATTATGAAATTTCTTGCTATTATTCCCACTGCACTCATCCTGCCTTGTTGTAAATATATGAATTTTGATTGTTATTAATTGACCTTTTTTTAAAATAAATTTCATCTAGGTTATGTGTAAATTTTATCTTGTAAATTTTCAAGTCAGATATAGTTGTTGACTTTTTGGATATATAAAATTTAATGTAAAATTTCACATCAGTGCTTGTTTCACTAGAAGAGTCAGTATTAGCATCAGATTTTCCATATTAATATACATCTTTATGTCAATTCAATGAAAGCAAATTATTATTCATTAATATTTTGTTGAAAATTTTTTCTGCTGTGCAACACATTATCAACTGTCAAAACCACATAAACCTGATAAATGGGCATTTCATTGAACATAATTGGGCTTTGATTGTTATTTATGTATCTTTTATTGTAAATTTTATCTAGGTAATTTGTAAGAAATACAATACAACATTTTTCTTATAATTTATATTTTACAACACTGACAAGTCCAGGTATAGATATTCACAATAAAATGTTCATAAATTTACAAGCCATGGTCCAGAATTGACAACTTTATATGTTGGCAAAGTTTGAAAATTGGCCGGAAAAAATTTGAATATTAACAAGTAAATGTTATGATATTTACAAATAAAAGTTTATAGATTGACAATTCAAGGTTCATAATTGACAAGATGATAAAAGTTTAAATATTGACAAGTACATATTTAAATATTTACAAGTAAAAGTCCATCTATTGACAAGACAAGACAAAATTTAGAATCGACAGTTCCTCTGTTGGCCTAATTCAAAATTAACAGGTAAAGATTCAAATATTGAAAAGTACATGTTTTGGTATTCACAAGTAAAAAATTTATATATTGAGAGGCCAAGGCTCAAGTGACAAGATTATGAGTATGTAAAAAATTCACTAGTCCCCAAATCAAGAAAATATTCAATAAGCAGCCAGAAGTTTATAATAATACCAAGAGAATCTCCCTTATTAGCTCCTTCATGGCGTCTTTTTATTGGTGCTTATGCTGCTATTGATCACTTTGATGGTGCAGGCATGGATTTGATAGACATGAGGAAAAGGACTGGTCTAAATTATCACTTGAGGTTAGTAATGCCAGGATCATCCATGTAATTAATACATATTGAACTTGTCTTCGCTATTCAAGGACTTTTTGGTAATACTAAATTAATAATTTCAATTAAAACAACAGGATTTAATTCTCATAGCTGTTGCTGGAAATATTGCTCCATATTTCGTAGAGAGGTATGTTGTGAATAATTCTGAATCTTCAAGGGGAACTTCACTAGCAGAGCCGAGTTTTTTCTTCCAGAGCTCTATGATTTGGGCTTCTTTTTATTCCCAAGTGAGAGTGTTTTGGGCCTGAAAATTGGGCTACGTAAACCCCAACTCAAACTTGACTTTGAGGATGAGCCCATCTTTTGGCTTTTCTTTGGGCTTTTTTTCAGTTTATGGGCCTTATTATAGTTTTCTTGTCTTTGGTGGTCCAGAGCTTTGAAAAGAAATTTACCTTTCGTCGCCTCCTCTACTCCCTCCATAAGTAGCCTAGTGGAGCTGAGAATATGTGTGTTATATGTGTTAGTCTGGGTACACTATTATAAGGGTTAGATTAGGTTAAAAAAATATTGACTCATATAAAAAAAATATTTTTTGACTCAGACAAGATAACTTGAGAGTCAAATGGATTAACTTTAATGGATTAGAGTTGACTCATGCAACCCATAATATTTTATCAGAATAAAAAAATGAAAAAATTAAAATGGAGGGAGTTTAAGCACCAAAATCTCACAAGAAAAGCAAATATGTAATTAATCAATCTCATATGTTTTTATGTTAATTTTTTTAATTGTATGAAATATCATAATAGAACTTCTCATTTAAATATAATTTAAAAAAGATTATGAAAAATAATAAACTGGTTAGTCTGTTGGACCAACCAACTCACAAAGAATAGATTGGATTATGATTTTTACAACTCATATAAAAATGAGTTAAATTCAATTCAATCCTGTGCATACATCCTTTAACTTATTCGGTGGGGTTGTCCCATATTTCAGCCCTAAACTTATCTCTTTTGTGCTGTACTGTTACCAACTTTCTTCCCAATCTTTGTTTTTTTTTTCTTTATCCTTCTCCATATTAGGCACGTCTCTTTATTGTCTCCATTCAAGTCTGCAAGTACATCGAACCTTGAACTAGTTACCTTCCTGCTACAGACTCCGACATCTATCATTCACGTTCTTGGAGGTTCCCTACTAATGATTCTCAATAATTGAAAAACCAAATCCAACAGACCGTCGAACCACCCACTGAAGCTATTAATAATTTATTTTGGATTACAAGATTATTTTTATGAATGAATCAAATTAGATCAGTGTTGAGCTATTATTGCGCATGAAACCAGAGCAATTTTTAGAAAATTAAATTATTTTAAAAAATAATATTAAAAAAGGTTAAATAATTTTAAAAAAAATTTAAAAATTAGATCCTACTGTTGACTTTTATCCTTACCACATTTAATCAATTTATTTTTATCTTTATCTTTTAATCCATTTTATTTTATTCTTTTCTAACAAACAAATAGGCCCTAGGTCATATTTAGAGTTGATAATTCAATGCCAAGCCTAAGGCCAGCTTAGCAAAAACATACTTTTTTTCCATGTTTTGACTTATTTGGCCAGCTTGAATAAGCCCGACAAATTTAAATCAAACCTAATCATGTTCAGGCTTGGCCCAAATAGCCAAAAATTTTTTAAAAAAATATATATATATTAAATATTGATTAATCCTTTAATTTTATTTCATTTTATACTAAGAGACCATATATTTTAGTACATTTAGAGATATTGTTCTAAAAAAATTCACATTGTTATATTTTTAATTTATAAAATATCTCAAAAAAATTATTTAAAATGTATCTTAATCTTGATTTTTAAACTTTAATACCCACAAAATTTTTTAAAAAAAAATTGAGTCTTCTACATTTTTATAACATAAAAATAATTAATTTTAAAATAAAAAAATTGAAATCTGTATTTAAAAAATTAAAAAAAAAGGGCAATTTAAACTAAGCTGAATAAGTCAGAAACCTGAAAAGATTATGGTTGGGCTTATCTTTTTGAACTTGTTTATAAGCACAGCTTGCTCAAGTTACCTACTTTAATCATATTAATAGGTTATATCAAGAAAACACCATTTTTTTTCTTTTTGGGTAAAAAGAGGACACATTTTGAAGGAAAGAAGAAAGAACAACGTAAGAAAGTTTTGGACTTCGGATGCAGGGCACTATCACATACTCAACTTTAATTAATATTAATATTATTATTATTTGTCTTTTCATGCTAAAGAAAAGTCATTTCTGGAACTAAACCGTCCGGAGATTGTAAAACTTAAAAGGACAAATCATTTAGTGAAGTGGTGGTGGGTCTCTAAGCATCATTTACCATGTAAAGTGCAAACAACATCGAGATTTGCTATTAAGTAAAAATATCGAAATGTGAAACACAAGGACAAGGCTTCAGGTGTGAACAGTGTGGTTTATTTCGCTTGCATTTCGGTTCACCATCTTTAACTAAGTGTTGAGGAGGCTGTACCCATCCTGACTAACCCATGCCAACTTATATTCATCTCAATTATATTAGAATGAGTCTATCTCAGTTCAAAAAGAATTAAGATGGAAATTTTGTGGAACAGGACCAAAATGGAGACGGGGCAGGACTTAGGTTCATCAATGAGATGTCTCGTTTATTACAAGTATGTTATTATTATTAAACCATTATTATTTTTTTCTTTTAGACCAGTTTTTAAATTCAGGGTCAGGAGGACATTTGTGATTTTCATGTTCATTTTTCACTTTTAGCTTTCTACTTCACTTTCCCTTCTTCCAGTCTTCTACAGCACAGACCACAGCTCCATGTCTTTGCCTCCACCTCCACGCCTCCATGGCCATGTGATGTAACACGATTGTGAGAGTAAAGATGAACTTTCCCTTCCGGTCTTCCACTCTTCCACAGCAACTACAAACTACCCAGCGGCCAACAATACCCATGCCATGAAATAGCCTTCACTACTAAACACAATCAACTAATCAAACTCATGGTAATCAAAAGATTAACCTAATTAAGAGATAACTAAGTTTTAGTTTTAAAATAAAGAATTTCAAGTTTTCATAATTAAAATGAGTTTAAATCAATTATAATCTCTTATGTTAAAGTAAAAACAGTTAGGGAAGCACGAGATATTTTAGAGGAGTGAAAGAAATTAAAAACAGTTGAAAAACAACTTATGTGTTACAAAATAAGGCAATGCGTTGTGGCTTGTGCACGCTGTGCCACAACATGTTGCTTTCTATGCCATGCACCGTGGCTCAAGTGCCTAAGCGCAGCAGCATGTTGCACATTAATAATAGCAGATTTTTCTATCATTTGATAGCAAAATTGAGAAACTTTTGATGCGTCTTGATTCTTTGTATGATGTCCAAATGATATGATCTAAGTATCTACAGAAAGCTCTTTTTGTAAACTAGCTAATGATATAAATTTCACTTCTAAAACATGCCATACCAGGAAGTTGGACATTCAAATCCATTTTAATACTTTTCACAACTTTTCACAAACAAGAGGTGTCCAAACGTACAACAAGTGTCAAAAGCCTTTTCTAACACTTGGACCATATCCATTAGACCTAAAACTATCAGTACAACATGTCATGCACACTTAATTAACAATATAATACAAATCACTCTTCAATCCCTTTTCCACCAAAGAAAAATAGAAAGGAGAGGTAATTTTGTTGCATTGACTCATAAATCAATCATGACATGTTCAAAACATTATTTTTACACTTGCACTAGTATTTTGACTGTATCAACATATATATCTTATCATATACAAATACTCAAGGCCCAAAATATAATTCAAATATTTGCAAGAACAAAATAGTACAAGTACACACAATATGCAACCTAGAATTGGTAATAATATTCTATTACACAAAATAAACATAATCTAGAGGTATACAGTAGGAATGAACTAATTCCTAGTCTCTTGAGTCTTCTCCCTCTCTGCACTAAAGCTAGAGCCTGTAAAGTATTAAATGAAAAGGGTGAGTCTAGCCACTCAGTAACTAAGATAAAACCTACCCTATACAGTTATATATTAATTGCAATAAAATACATGCATGTGAAACCATTGAAGATGCCTCCTGTTGAAGAAGCAAAAACTCTCTGTGTCAATCTATTAATAACTAATGGTGCTTGGGATCTCTCTATTCTAGAAGATTACTTTATCGACTCTGAAAAAGAATATATTAGAAGCATCCCCCTCTCTGCTCGTCTCCCTTTTGATAGGCCCCATTGGCTTGGAAGCAAAAATTGCTTATATACGGTGAAGAATGGCTATAATTTCCTTCAACAACCTACTCTTTCAATAAAGGCAGGTTCCTCTTTTCATCTGCATGAGCACATTTGGAAAGTTCTCTGAAAACTTCGTGTTCCTAGGCGTGTTAAGTAGTTCTTCTGGAGACTACTTAATAATGCCTTACCCTCACATGAAAACCTTTAGAGACATCATTGTAGGTCTGATCTACTCTGTCAATACTGTAAGCGCCTCCCAAAAACTTATGAACACTTACTCTTACTTACTCCTTCTCTGTGAGTGGTCTAACAAGGTTTGGTTTGCCTCATCTTTAGGCCTAAAAATTGATAGCTCCAATATGACGCGACTTGATAGGTGGTTTCTTGATTTTTGCTCAAATCCCATTACTGATGATTGGCATTCAGCTCTTTTTGCTATGACCTGTTGGTATATTTGGAAAAATAGATGTGCTCATTATTTTGACAAACTCCCTCTTCGACCTCTAGAAACTTCCAAGCATGCTGAGGATGCTCTTCTTGAATTTTGGTCTGTCAATGTCTGGTGCAATACTACTCAACATGATCACAGCCAATGCATGGAAGTGGTTCGAAAGGAAAACTGGAAACCACTAGATGTAGGGCTGTGAAGTGCAACTTTGATGCTTCTTACTATTTTGATTCTAGCATTGCGGGTCTTGGAGTCATTTCTAGAGATCATTATGGTAGTCTTCTTGCTGTATCTGGAGAAAGAATTCGTGCTACTTCACCTTTCATGAGTGAAGCTTCTGCACTTTCCAAAGCTCTCTCCCTTGCTAATCAATACAGCTTCCAGACAATTACATTTGAATTAGATTGTAAAGTCTTGTAGATGCAATGAATTTTGGTCACACTTGCCCAGAATGACCCTATACTGTCCTTTTTGCTGATGTTTGCGGCTCCTTTTCGGTTAATAATTCTTGGTCCATTTATTAGATCTCTAGATCTACTAATTTAACTAATGATTGGTTAGCTAAAGAATGTTTTAAGGAGGTATGTCCTTTTGGTGGAATCTTTGTCCTCCTTCCTTTTACCTGACTTGCTCTCTCTAGACTCTATGACTTGCTTTCTTTAGATTCTATGTCTTACTTTGATGTAATTACTTGATCTTTAATGAATAATCTTTCTGGCCAAAAAAAAAAATCAACTTTTATAATATTTATTATTATCAAAACCTATATCGTATGTCCCGATGCTGATTTTGGCGAAAAGTCAAAGAATGACGTATGCCCTTGAAGAGAACAAGACCCGACAGCAAATAAAACAAGAGAGTTTTGGAGCAGAGCCTGACCACGTATTCTTAAATTTTAATTAATATTATGCCTTTTTAACATAGAAAAAGTTAAAGACAAAGCCATTTCAGGCAAGTGGCACTGAAACGTACGGATGGGTCCAGTGCCATAAAAACATAAAATGGATGATCATTTGATGAACTGATGGTGGTCTTCAATCGTCATTTACCATGTAAAGTATAAACAATATCGAGATTTGTTATTAAAAAAAATATCGAAATTTGAAACACGAGGAGAAGGTTTCAGGTGTGAATATCGTGGTTTATTTCGCTCGGATTTCGTTTCACTGTCTGAACTCGCGCTTAAAAGCTCACCGTCTTCGTTGCCAATGCTTAACTCAGTTTGCGATTTGCAATCACAAACATGCAAGTTTTCTCTCTCGGTGCATCAGCTATGCCTACTAGTTGTCGAATGTTAAGGCGTTTCCGGGTTGTGGCTGATGGGTTCCCTTCGTTTCTTCCCAAAGAGGTGGAGAAAATCAAAGACCCATTTGCTCGAAACCTAGCCAAGAGGATTCAGAGACTACCTGTCCCTGTAATTTCTACGTTTACTCTTGTATTTCACCATTTCAGTGGAAATTTCGTGTGTTCCTGTTTATGAATTCGTGCATTAGGTGTGGGCTTGTCCTGCTTCACCGCCCTTTTGGGCTTCTTCTAAGTTGGGCGTTCGTTTATGATTTTCTTTCCTTTGGTATTTATCTTTGTGGCTGCCTTGTAAAGGAGTTAGATTATCAAAGATTATTATGATGGTGTCTTTTTTTATTTTTTTGGACCAGACGATTATTATGATAATGTTAAAAGCCTAAAGTTGTTTAATTTGGTGTCGGTTAACAAACAGCTGGACCTAAAACTGCTAACTCAGCTAGAAGGATTATGCGTTACTTTCGTGTCTCTAAAAGCATTTTGGACTTGAAGCATAACCGTTAGACTGGTCTACTATTACTTCGTCTCTTGAAATTCATGAACAAGGGATGTCAGTGAAAAAGCTGGTCTTGTGGTTCCCATAAACTTTGAGTGTATTCCTTCTAAGCAGAACTTGGTTCAATTATGAGTGTGATGCCATGGTTACTTGTAGTATGTATAGCAATTGACATTTTTTCCTGGAGAAAGGATGTCCTTATCTTAGTTGCTAGGATCTCTAGGCTGCCTTTTGAGACTTTGAAATTAGATTGTATAGGTTGTCCCCGATTACTTTCATACTCTGATCCCCTGAAGTGTAATTTAACTGCCAAATTGCTTTGGTTTGGAAAAATTTTGCCAAATGATTTCACTTTGAAATTTTCTTGATTATTTGATAAATTTTAAGTTTGCGTAATTTCTGATTCTCCCCATTCCCCAGTGTGATATGACAGTAATCCTTTTCTGCTTATAAACTGCTGATCTAGTCCATATGGTCGAAGCAGGTGAAGTTCTCAGAAAATCTGATAATGAGTAGTTGTGTGAAGCCACTGAAGGAGAACAAGAAAAATCCAATAGTTCTTCTACATGGTTTTGACAGGTTCTTTAACTAAGAGACAGAACTAGGTGATATACTTTGTGCTTAAATTGCTTCCGGATTTCACACTTTCTTAATATTCAGCTCATGTTTGGAATGGAGATATACATATCCACTGCTTGAGGAAGCTGGTTTTGAGGCTTGGGCTGTTGACATTCTTGGTTGGGGTTTCTCTGACTTAGGTCTGCTTTTTTGTTTCACCTTTGTTTTTCTACATCTTCCATTGCAAGATTAGTCATGATTTTATCCATCCTTTCTTCTTTATCCATCAGAAAAACTTCCACCATGTGATGTTGTATCAAAACGTGATCACTTCTATCAGGTACCAACATGTTTCTCGATGTATTCATTAAATCTTGTGCATTCTAAGGGACATTACAATTTAGTTGATAGTTGTAACAGTGTAGTCAATGTGAAGCATTATATAATTTTGTTAAACTCTAATTCTTTAAATTGCTTGCCTTTGCTACTAATAATGTGAAATGAAATTTTACCAAAGAAAATTATGTAAAATGAAATGATAAATCAGTTACATTATAGGCATTTACTTGATCATTAGGCAATTATTTTTTATTTTTTGAAGAAACAGTTGCTTTAGAGCACCAGAAAGAGCAAATGTATCATATGCGAACCTATATGATGAATAAATTGGAAAGTTTGCTGACGTTTTATGTTTGAATAGGTATATATAGTGGTATTACTGACGTGAAAAGGATAATAATAAAAACATCACAAACCCTGATTTTAGCACAATCATTACTCAATGTGCATGGCACACCAATTTGTACCAGGGATAGGTATGCTTGCAGGAAAGTCATATTGGTGCTTCCTAAAATGGCTGTTCACTGATTGTCAATTAATTTTGTTCTTCTTCTCTTTTGATTTCCTGCCAACCATTGCTCATTGTATTGAAGTTGTTCTATCAACAGTTTTGGAACTCATACATCAGAAGGCCTATGATATTAGTTGGACCAAGCCTTGGCTCTGCTGTTGCCATTGACTTTGCAGTCACTTATCCAGAAGCTGTATGTGTCATCCAATAATTAACTTCTGAATATCCCCCATAAACTGAATTTGGGAAAACTTCTGCTGCACAAAAAGGGTGCTTCATTTAGTGACAATGACATGCAACGAGAATTTATTTGCAGTTCATCTTTACAGGTGGAAAAGCTTGTTTTGATTGCTGCTAGTGTATATGCAGAGGGAACAGGAAACCTGGCAACCTTACCTAAAGCTGTAGCTTATGCTGGGGTAATCATCTGTTACTAAAATACTAAAGCCTCAACTGCTTGGCCTCAGCTATTATCTGGAAACTTATTTCAGAAATTTTTTCTGCCTAGATTATATTTGCTTTTTCTGTATTTCTTTATATAATGTTTAAAATATTTTCTGTGCCTTTTTTTAATGTTAGCTTCTACAGTATTCCTTTTTCCCTCCCAGTCAATATATGAGGATAGAATTGATTAGAAGCTGAAGTTATTCTTTGCTATACTCACTACTGGTACACTTTTGAATCAGGCGTATTTGTTGAAGAGCATCCCGTTACGCTTATATGCAAACTATTTGACCTTTTCTGACTTATCATTCAATACTAGCCTTGATGGGACTAATGTGAGTTTCCCAATTTTTAATATACCTCCTGTCATATAACGTATTGCTTGGATATTTGAATCATTGAATTTCATAACTGGATATTTGTCACATGAGCTGATGGATATCTTGGCATTTCATGCTCAAGAACCTAAAAAATTGAGCATGGAATCGTTGAGAGTCCAAATCTCCCACATGTATTAAGTGTTAGCACTCCTGCATTGTGTGCGGTACTCTCATACTGATCAATTATGATATACTTTGACACTTCAAAATTGAAATCACGGTGTTTATATAATATTTATATAGGTAGGCCGTTTGCATTGTTTGTTGCCTTGGTGGGAGGATGCTACTGTGGATTTTATGACTAGTGGTGGTTATAATGTTGCTTCCCAAATAGGAAAGGTACCTTTAGCATTACAAGTTAATGAGGCATTGTTTCGTGGTGTGTTGGTGTTTAGAAAAGAGAAGCATGTTATTTTTTATTGCTAAAAGTTTAGGTGAATTGGGTTCCATGAGTTCACTAGGGCTAGGGCATGCTTTAGGGCCCAAAGAGAAGCATATTGATACAGATTAATGGCTTAAAATTCGAGTACTCGACAGGGCCCATGAAGCATGCGCCTTTTGATAATTGATGATTCCATGAGACTTGTCATGTTATTTATGTTCGTTCCCCAACTGCTCCTATATAACTCATGTTATCATTTTAGCGGTCCCTAGAAAATATTTCCATATGTATGCTTCACACTACTGTCTTTGTCGAATGAAGCAGTTATACGAATTTTACATTTTTGAAGGGGAAGACAGATATATTATATACTTACAAATTTAGTTATTTATATTTTAAGAAAATGTGTACCAATTATCATTTCTATAGTCTGAGTCAGCAAATTTTAGTGAAAAAGTTGTTGAGTGCTGGAACTTCTATAACTGGTAATTTTTCCAATGGGACATGTAGAAACTTTGTTTTATGATAGCTTTTATCTGCCCATGTTTTCATTCTTAGCAAAACAGTATTGCAGTCAGCTACTTTTACAGCAGACCAAAAGCATATCGTTTTCGGTTCGGAAAACAGTTAGATGTAAGTTTTAAATCGAGGATCAAGGGATGGGATTGATTTCCCAGAAAGCTAATCAAATGCAATTGGTAAATGTCATAGAGATGTTTAAAAATATTCAATTGGATAGAGATATATTCGTACTATAGAAAAGTCCCTTATTCTTAAGTAAAGCAGTTTGCCTCCTCATTTTTGTGGGATATTATAACTTGTGCTTAACAGGTAAAGCAAAAAACACTGATCATTTGGGGTGAGAATGACCGTATCATCAGCAATAAGCTTGCCGTGGTTAGTTTCCATATTGTACTCTTTCTCAAACATGTGATTCACAAGATATGGGATTATTTTGTGTCTGGAACTCATGTTTCTGAAGCACAGGGATCTAATTTCTTCAGATTTAGATTTGGTGAGTGGCCTAAATCCACTTAGTCAATGTTTCGCATGACACGATAATAACCATTTTATTTAATCAAAAAATTATCAGATCAAAACTCAAATTTTTGTTGGATGAAACTATATCTTGATAATTTTAAAGTACCAATGAAATTCAGTAACTGTAATTGAGACGCACATTGAGTAAGTGGACTTAGGCTACTTATTCAAATCCAATTTATTTCAGTTTATTTGACTACTAGTAAGGCGATGATATTCTGTGTCAAAGTTAAAAAAAAACTTTTGCAGAGACTGCATTGCGAATTACCTGATGCAACTATACGCCAGATAGCCAATTGTGGCCATCTCCCTCATGTTGAAAAGCCAGATTCTGTTGTCAAATTAATAGCCGAGTTTGTTCAGAGGGAGGCCAGCAAGGTAAATCAGTTTGTGGCAAAGGAATCGTCACGTGATAGAACTATTATAGAAGCATAAGAGGTATTGAATATTAATTATAGTTCTTGCCTATTATAGTTGGATCCATAACTTGAATTTGATTTACGAGATGATATATTGCTCAATCATATTTCTCACTCTGGGGAACTGGAATCGGACAGTCTTTGAAGTTTTCCTCACGAGGACAATGTATATATCTCACATTGAACAAATATCAAAACTTAAAATTGACATTTATGCCTCGAGGTTCTTCATTCAATGAATTAGTATTTTGGGGAAGGGGGGGTACATCAGGATAAAGATGGAAGAAAAGTAGAGCAGTGAGACTCAGGATGGCAGTCTCGTACATAATTACATTCTCTCGTGCCCCTCTAAACGAGTCGTCTACATAATTTCTTGTACTTGGCTTGGCTGTTGATAAAGTATAATGATGTCGTGTAATCCAGATAACTGATCTCACCCAGTGGAACTTAGTTTCTTGCCGTCGTCATCACTGTATTCATCATGTAATGGCTCGTTTGGATGGATTACATGTAAGGGGTACATGTAATCCTGATGATCCTAAAGCAATTCCCATCTGTGAACCGTTCGGTTGTCATTTTACTTGTAAAGTTCATTACTTAATATAATCCAGATTACATAAAAAATTACATGTAATCCTCATTTCCTCCCATCAATTTAATCAAATATCCCTCCTCTCCTTCGTCTTCACATTTGTGCCTGAACCTCATCACCAGTTGCCACCTTCCTCTACATTCGCCGTCAACCCCTCCAGCCACCCACATCACTACCCTTTCTCACCCATGCCCTCAACATCCTCTTTCACTGTGCCTGGCTGACAGCGTCCTTCCTCATCGCTGCCAGAGTCATTATCGCCTCCCTCTGCTACCTCTGCTGCTGCCCAAAAATTGTTCATTCCAGAATCTCATAGTAGAGTGTATTGTCTCTCTTCCCTCTTCATCCCGATTTAAATATCCTAATCAAAAGCACCAAGGTTCACAGACGTCGTTTCCATTTGTCGCAAAAAATCTCACCACTGCAATTTCCGTTTTTCTTTTCATGTCGCATTCCTCCGTCTGTGTTTGCATTTCTGGATTTCTTATATGCATTTCTGTTACTGACCTTTTCTTGGAGTGTGTTTCTGGACATTGACCATGACAAGAGGGTGGTCCAAGGGGAGGAGTTTGAGATTGTGTTAAGGGTACTTTAGTATTTTCATTTTTATAATTGTGAAAAGGAAAAACATAATTATCAGTCCCTGTAGTTTTATTGAGTTTTGTTTTTAATCTTTGTAATTTTTTTGTTAATGTTTTCAATCCCTATAATTTTAGTAAGATTGGGTGACATTTGTTACTTAGATCCTTATATTTTCAGTATTTTTGGTCTCTATAAGGATTAAAAACACTGGAAAAAAAAACTATAGATACAAAAGGCAAAATTTGATATAATTATAAGGATTAATGATTATATTTTTCCTTGTTAAATTAAAATAAATATAAAAATTCTTATTTTTCTCAACACTCCTAATGTGATACCAAACAAATTTATTGTAATCATTATTAAATTTCATTCCATTCTACTTCCCACCATTACATTACATTTCATTAGCTACGATTCAATGAACCAAACAGGCTATAAATAGAGAGGACTCTGAGGAGTTCTTTCGAATGTGTTCTTTTCATGTCTCAAGGTGTTGTATTAGTTGCTGCTGGCTTTTGAGGGATATGAGATGAGATGTCTTGGTTTGGACAATGATCAATCCTTTAGGTTATACTCAAGCCGTGAGATTCTCTAACCAAACAAGAAATCTTTTTAAGATCCTTGAAAGTAATCCCTCAAATATTATTATTATTATTATTATTATTATTATTATTATTATTATTATTATTATTATTATTTTGATACCAGGGAAGAAGAAATAAAAGCTATAAACGAAAAAACAGTGCAAAATAAAACTAAGGGGTAGAGTTGGTAAATGAACAGGCTTAGCTCATATGGCTTGGCTTTTATGAGCTTGGCCCTTATGGGCCTAGACCCTAAAGCTCAGTGACTCCAATTTTACTCTAAAATTGAAGCCCGGCCTTTATTCATAGGGCTCAGGGTCAGATCCGTAAGTCCAAATAAAAATAAAAGAATATTCAACATTAAAATTTATTTAGAATATTTAAAATTTAACATATATTAAACCAAAATCTCACATAATCTAAAAAATGAACAAAAAATTTAAAAGTCCAAATAAAATAAAGGCAAACATCATTATCAATCCTAATCAAAATGTCCCTTATTATCATCTATAAATAAAATATTAAAACCCTCATATGTAGGTCCACTTGTGGAAGATAGAGGCGGAAGTTTAATATCAATTATTTTTGTAGCTTCTTTATCATCACCTACAATAATTATTAATTAAACTTTTTTATTATCAAATATATATCTATACATATATCACAAGATAAAATATAAAAATTATCATAAAATGATACAAAACAATTCAACCAATTGCAGGTATAAATTAATGTTTGCACATTATCTAGAAAGAAGCAAAAATAATACTTTGTGAATAGTAAAACAGGTTTCATGGGCCGCTCGGGCCCGAGCCTGTTTTTCTAGGACTTTAAAGGGCCGGGCTTCGAAGTCCGATTATCTAAAAAAATATCAAATTTTTAAATTTAAACTT
Source organism: Prosopis cineraria (assembly GCF_029017545.1). NCBI lineage: Eukaryota > Viridiplantae > Streptophyta > Magnoliopsida > Fabales > Fabaceae > Prosopis > Prosopis cineraria. The sequence goes on from NW_026555341.1 coordinate 28,598,718, forward strand.
TTATTAAAATAAATTTAAACGGGCGACCCGTCAAGCTCGATTTTTATTTCTGATTCTACTAAAAGGGCCTGGCTTCCACAGATAGGTCGTCAGGGAGGATTATTTATGGTGCTTGGTTAGGTTTGCGATCTCCTATTTGATTATTCTCTTGTTAGTATGTCAGTGTCACACGCATACAGTTTGAAAATCTCGCCTACCCACCCCCTCCCAAAAAGAAAAAGAAAAGAAAAAATCCTCTCTCCTCCATTAAATTATTGTTAAATATTTTAACAAAAATTAATCAATTAGTTTATAAAATTTAACTCAAGTATAACTCAATTATTAAATTTTAACTCGTAACTTAGTCTTTATAATTTTAACTCAATTGTAACTTAATTTCTGAACTTTACCTCTTACAATTGAATCCTTATAATTTCAATCACTTAAATATTGATCCTTATATTTAAAAAAATTAAAGATTTAAAATATTTTAAAATTTTAATATTTATAATATTTATAAAGATAAAAAAGGTTTAATAATTTAAAATATTATTAATAAATTTTAACATAATTTAAATCTTTATAATTTTCTTGCTGATATTATAAATATTAAAAGTTTAAAATATTTTCTCTCTCATATGCAATGTTTTACTCTACTCATAAAAAATTTGTGAATGGGTGAAATTAAAATGGAAAAAACTATCCCCAAAAACCTGGAAAAAATAATATTTATTATAAAAAAAATTTATCATTTAGTTCATATAGTTTTGACCTAATTATAACTTAATTTTTTAACTTTGACTTGTTGTAACTCAATTTTTATATTTTTAACTTGGATGTAATTTAATCTCTAAATTTTGCCTCTTGCAATTTAGTCCCTATAGTTTCAACCACGTAAATATTAGTCCCTATATTAAAAAAATAAAATTAAAAAAATTAAAAATATTTTAAAATTTTAACATTTATAATATTTATAATATTAGAAATAAAGTTATTAGTAATAAAAATATTTATAATATTTTTAAAATTTATTATTAATATTTTAAATTATTAAACTCTTTTAACCTTTATAAATATTATAAATATTAGAAGTTCAAAATATTATAAATATTACAATTTCAAAATATTATAGTTTTAATCTTGATTTTTAAATATTATAAATATTAAAAGTTTAAGATATTTTTAAGTTTTATAATTTTATTTTTTAAAATATAGGAACCAATATTTAAATTATTGAAATTATAGAGACTAAATTACAAGATAAAAAAGTTTATAATATTTTTAACTTGGATGTAACTTAATTTCTAAATTTTGCCTCTTACAATTTAGTCCCTATAATTTCAACCACGTAAATATTAGTCCCTATATTAAAAAAATAAATTTAAAAAAATTAAAAATATTTTAAAAATTTAACATTTATAATATTTATAATATTAGCAATAAAGTTATTAGTAATAAAAATATTTATAATATTTTCAAAATTTATTATTAATATTTTAAATTATTAAACTCTTTTAATCTTTATAAATATTATAAATATTAAAAGTTCAAAATATTATAAATATTAAAATTTCAAAATATTATAGTTTTAATCTCAATTTTTAAATATTATAAATATTAAAAGTTCAAGATATTTTTAATCTTTATAATTTTATTTTTTAAAATATAGGAACCAATATTTAAGTTATTGAAACTATAGAGACTAAATTACAAGATAAAAAAGTTAGGGCTTGAATTATAACCGAATTAAAACTATAAAGATTGATTTATAATAAGTCAAGGTTAAAGAATTGAGTTACAAGCGGGTCAAAACTATAAGAACTAAGTGATTAATTTTTTCTTATTATAAAGGATCTTGAAAAATAGTAAGTATTGAGAAGGACTAAATACCAAGTATAAATTTTAAAAGATAAAATTGCCCTTAGTTAAATTTCCTATATTTTCTCTAACCATGTCTCAAATTGAATTTGAAAGTTACATTTTTGATATTGGTAAATAAAAAAATAAGTCTTAAAAATATAAGTTGACAGTAAAAATGTTTTTAAACCAATGAAAAAAATAAAATGTAGTAATTTTTTTAAAAATAAATATTTTTAAATTACATTAATTTAATTTTTTAAAAATTAATTATTTCAAAAATATATTCGATTAATTATTTAAAAAGTAATTATTTTTTAAAATATATAGATTTAATGAAATTTAATACTTTTTTTGTGCGAAATTGAAATCCACACAACTTTATCTTTAAAAGATTTTTTTGTCACTTATACAGTACCATTAACAGGGTTTATATTAATGTTATAATAGTTACTGACAGTTATATGGGTCCTTTGTCTTAATTTTAATTTTTATAGTCATTTATAATAAATATTATTTTCTTCATTCCTTAACAATAATTTTCCTAATTAAAATAGAGTAATTTATAATCCATTTTTTTTATATACAAAGTGATTTATAATCATCAATCTCTTTTAGGATGTGGTTTTATATATAGAACTATATGGAAGTGTTTGCTAGTTTTATTCGCCCATTTCACATAGAGTTCATTCATCTGGGGAATTAGGCAATTATAAAGTATATGGCTGGCATTGTAAGGACCCATTTGGTTGTGTATTTCATTTTTTTGTTTTTAAAAATTATTTTACAATATACTCCTTCCGTTCAAAAATATAAGATATTTTTTAAGGAGTTGAATGTTTAAAAATGTAAGGTATTTTTATTTTTTTAAGATGTAATCATTGCCTTTTTTTAAAAAATACCCCTATTAATAATGACTTTATATTTATTATAGGGCGTTTAATAGAAGTAAATATAAAAAAATAAGGTTAGTTGAAAAATAAGTAACTACTTTATTAAGAATGAGACTCGGTTAAAAATGGTTTATTTTTTTGAACGGAAGGAGTAATGTTTTAAATATTTTTCAAAACAAAACATAAAGAAAATATGTTTTTTGTGTTAATTTAAAAACAGTTTTACAATTTTAAAAAAAATAGTAAGGATTCCTGCAGATTAATAATAGTAGTGTATATAGTGACCGTTCATTTTTAATAATCACGTGTAATATATTTTGAAAGCAAAAAAAAATAAAAAAATTTTAAAATATTTTTTCTTTTTATTTAAAAACAAAAAATGGGACATTTTTGAAAATAGTTAAATTCAAAAACACTTACCCTAATTTAAGCTACCAAACACGCTCTAATTTACTTTTTTTTAATTGACACAAGCTCTAATTTACTTAAGTTTCAGAATACTAACACAAATCAAGTGGTTTTAAAATGCATGTTAGATCTATTAGTTTATACTAAACTAGTATCCAAAATTGTTAGGTGTATTCAGATTTAATTTTTAAAAAAATTTATTAATGTGAATTATCTTATAAAAATAATAAATTTATTATACTTCATGTTCTTTTCAAGCAACTGAAATACAAAAATTAGCAACACTTTCTTTCTTTCTTTTCTTTTTTTTTTTGGTGGGATATTGAATGGGAGATCTAATTAATACACGTCGTAATTAAATTAAGCGGTGAAATGCTTCACTTGTCTATATTATTCACACCAACTACTTAATTGAATGCGGCTTCATAACTACGTAGCCACCGACCATTTATTTGTTTAACACCTAATTTTGTTGTTAATATAATATTTCATTTACCTGTTACATTTCATGTTAAACTAAATTCATTTTTTTATGTGTGGGATTTAGAAAAGAAAAATATAATATTAACATAAAGTGATATTGATAGCTAAACTTTCTAGCGAGTCGGTGATTCAGGAGACAGAGAGAGCATATTCCATGTTCATGGGGTGCTCTTCTTACATGTGGACTTTACGGATTAAATTTGAATTTGAATGGTGTAGATTTAATTTGATTTTATTATTTTAAAAGGCACATGATTGATTTCAAATAAAGATAATTTTTTCATTGTCATATTTTTTTTAAAAATAATTTTATCATTTGAAAATTTTAAACCCAAACCACCCATATAAATTTTAAACGATCCATATGTTAAGATAATATAAAGCTGTCAATAAATGTAAACTTGGCACTTAAATCCATAAGCCCTCTTATCTTAATATCATTACTTTTATCAAGCAACCTTATTGATAGGGCCGAAGTCAAAAGCTCATAATTTTTTTAAGATTAAAATTTTAAATTATACTCAAATACATATGTAAGGGGCAAGAGGGTGCTTGCCTCCGCCATAATTTCATTGGTCCCTTCAAATTTTTTAAAATTTTTAATTTTACTCATAAAAAAATGTAAAAGTTAGTGTTGGCTCTTTCGGATTATACTCATACATATATATAAATTACATACTACTTTAATCAAATATTTAAAATGTGTATATTCCTTATTTCTTATCATCATCCATTTTAATTTTTTTAAAAAAAAGGCATTAGACTTTTTAGAGAGAAATATACTTGGAGGAGGCGACGTTTTTTCAACAACCTCACTCACTTCTTTTTTATTACCTAAAATAAATGTATAACAAATTAAATTATTCTTATTCATTAATTTCAAAATCTAAATTATATAAGCAAAATAATAAAAAAAATATAAAGTCTCAATAGCTTGCTAAGCCCAATTCCCTAAAGCTTTTTTGTACTAAAATTGTCAATTTTTTCAAGGCTAGCATTTAAAAAATACAGTACTCAAGAAGGTACCTTTTCATGCCCGGCTCTTATAGCCTTTGATGCCTTTGATGCCTTTGTAGAGTCCTATGTTAGTACAATAATGTAAGCCATAGGCATAGCCTTAAATTATTTCATATTTGTCGGTGACACAGTAATATCAGTCAAACAAACTTATTCTGACATTCGTCTCCAACCAACAAAATCTGCCCCACACAACGCAAGAGGAAGAAAAAACCCACCTGATCTCTGTCATTCTTCAATTATTAATTAATTAATTGTTCGATCCACGCAGCACAGTGATTGCAATCTCATTTATCAAACTTTTAAATTGACTCTTTGCATTTAACTAATTCACAAATCAAACCTAATAAAATTTAAAATTACATTACAAAAATAAAGGATAAATTAAAATTATTTTTTTCTGAAAAAGGACCAAAATGCCCTTTAAATTGTAACTTTATTTATTAATTTGATAAAACTTAACTTTTAATTCCTACACTTTACTCATATTTTATTATAAATCTTTATATTTTTTTAATATTTTAAATCTTTATACTATTATTTTTGGTATTTTATATTCATTTAATGTCCTCACACTTTGATCATTTTGATCATTTAAGATCCTAGAACACCAAAAAATGAGACTATGGAGACCCAAAATATTAAAAAAAATACAAATACCTATATAAAATACAACCAAACTGCAGGAATCAAAAGTTATTTTTTTATTAATTTTTTAACAAAATTTATTAATTACTTAATTTTGCTTGACACACTCAACTGAATTATATCATTTGTTAAGTAATTTTACTTGTTAGTTCTTCAACATGACTTATTAATTACTTCACTCATTAAATCAATAACTCTTAAACTAAACTATATTACTTATTAATCATATGATTTTATTAATTAATTTCACAATACTTATTAATTTTGTAACTTATTTATACCAAATAAAAAATGGAAAAATGACTTATTACTTACTTCACATATAAAGATAATTTCAATTTTATCTTTTGATCTTATTGTGAATAAATCAATCACGTCTCTAATTCATAAATGAAATTCTCTCTAAACAAAAGGGGTCACGCCACGTACTTGCATTGACAAGCGCATAAAAGAATACAACGTCTCCATCAGCTGAAAACGACACGTCGGCCGTTAGAATGAATAATCAATCAATTTTATGTGGCTAAAATTTCATTAATTTTTTTTAATATAAAATACTGCCTCCCACAGATACACAAACAGGGAGAAAATGTAAGAAAAATAAAAAATAATAATAACAATAATAAACCAAACAAATTCTAACTAAACCCAATTGAGGTATTGTTTCTGGATGATTCTCTCTCAAATCAGAAAATAAATTTACATGACTACCCATCCTCTGCAGTGGCAAAATCTCATCCACAAATCAAACCCCACCAGTATTTTCCTTTTAATAATAAAATAAAATAACAACAACAACAACAACAACAACAACAACAACAACATCAATCCTAACTTACAATAACAGCAAGCACTGTACCTTTTAGAATCTGAGAAAAGATAACCACAAGGTAAAAACAAGAGGAATCAGTAGTTTAGTGCCTTCCACAAGAATCTTTCCCCCATTGCTACCATCATTGAATGGTGATGTAGATGCTGATGGGCTAATTCCAAACACAGGACTCCCATTGCCGGTGCCGGTGCCGGTGCCGGTTCCAATACCGGTTCCTGTTCCGGTGCCGGTTGGTGGTGAGATGGTGGAAGGAGATGTTCCTGGTGTACCAGTTGTTGGGGTGCCTGTGTTGCTGCAAGAAGAAGCTAACTAATTGATCAACAAGATTATATACTAAGTATCCGGACCCTAATTGATCAAATGCAGTTTTTAGGGCAGATCTTGGGTCAACAACAACGTGAGAGGATAGAACAAGACAAATTACTGATGAAACATCCAGATCACATGCCAGTTAATTGAGATTATTTGTTGTGTCAGGCAAGAAACATGATGGTATATCTGGAAAAGGACCTTTTAGCTGAAACTTTTTATACTTCAGAATCTGGGAAAGTAGATAGATCAACCAAACCAAACCAAAAACATGTCTTTATTTCTGTCTTCTTTTTTACAAAACAAATCAGTTTGAGAAGCGTTCTTGCAAGAACAGAACTCTAAGGAGGGGAAAAAAAGTGTTATGAAATCCTTTTTGTATGCTAATAATGGCAGCAAAATAGAACATAACAAGAGGATATGAATGAAAAACAGAGGATTGGTTTCTTGCAAAAAGATTATTGAATAAAAACTGGGAAAGATCAATCAGGTTTGAACAAGATTCCCAATTTTATATTTAAAAAAGAACAAAAAAAGGACAAAAAAAAAAGGGGATTTCCCACTTCCACCCAACTTACAGCACAAAAGACTGAAGATCCAAAATCAGGAGACATACCTTGAGGGATAAACGCAAGAAGATGAAGTAGCTGCAGATCAATGAGAAAAAGGCCACAAGAACAAGAGAGAGAGAGAGCATTAGAAACAGTAAAACTAAAATCCCTCAAGCTTGAGTCCCCAAAAAAATAGTTTGGAGGATCAGGAATTCAGGGTAGTGTAGTTTACATGGTGGGTTAGCACTTGTTGTGGCAGTGCCTGCAAAATCACAGCTTCCCTGAGTTTGACCACTTTTCTGAAAGTAGCTATTAACAGCCCAGTTACAGTGATCTTTCACAGTGTTAGGGTTATAACAAGCTCCATTTTGAAGAATTGGAGTACAGTCAGCTCCAGCTCCACAAGCATAATCTATATTTTTCTGAAGCACTTGATCACCCACACCATCTTTGCATACACAATAAAGAGCACCTGTTCAAGAGAGAGAACAGTTTAGTCCCCACAAGATCAAACCTTTTTCTCTAGCCCTTTCTGATCTTAAAAGCAGGCTTCAGAGTTCTCTTTAATCGAAACACAAAACCCATCTCACAAAGACAAGAACGTGGTGAAAACCCAGATCTCATAATCATCAAAATCTGGTTGAGGAAAAACCACAAACACCATATAGGCACAGAAAACCAGGATCGCTTACTTGACTGGCCAATCAAGGCTGAGATTGAGAGAAGCAGTAAATACACCAAGAAAGCCATGATTGTTGATGATGGGTTTTCACTTTTCGATTCCAACAAGCTATATCAGGTTGGATTAGTTGGATGAGGCAAGAGAGGGAAGAAAGAAAGAAAGAACAGACAAAGAAGAACAGAGACCTCTCAAGAAAAAGGCGATTCCAGTTGATATGGTGGTGATCGGCGTGTGCGCGTCTCTATTATGTGACGCACAGTTTTCAACTCAACACTAATGCCCAGCTAGCTTCACATCATGTATGACATTGATGAGCATGCTTATTTACTTATGTACGTAAAAGGAATTGAAGAATGTAACAAGTTTATTGGTTATTATTAGTTTATTACAGTGATTGATTGTTGAATCAACCCGTAGATTGTTCTGGGGAATTGTGAAACTCATAAAGGCGGAAACTTTTGTGAATATGACAATAGTGATGATTCATTTCACTATTTCAGTATTTCATGGTCAAACGGGCCTAAACTCATGAGGGTGGTCAAAAGTTAACCCAACCTTGCCCTGGTTAAGCTTGGAATCTCCAAAAATAATAATAATAATAATAAAAGAAATGGAGTCTCTGTGGGTCCCAGAATGACAAAGGCGGTTCCTTTGTTTCTTTTCTTGTAAGCGTGCGTTGTCACCAAAATTTTCAAGCTTCATAAATGGCACAGGAATTGAAGCACTCTACGGATTAGGATCCGATGGATGGTAATATCTCATTTGACAATAATAATTGGATTCAATCAAATAATTATAAAAAATGTTATCATATGATATTAAAAAAATATTAAATTTTAAATTTTTAAAAGGAACAATAAATATAAACAACGCTTTGATTACAAGGATTATTCTAGATTTTTAGAATAATTAGTCATTAATACAAGGTAAAGTTTGAGTAATTATTTTTTTAATTTTATCTCTTATTTATTTATTATTATTTAAATTTTTAGATAATAATTTATTATAAGTATTATGTAAAGAAAGATAAAGTTGGAAAGTTACATTTTTTACAATTTTAATGTTATAGGAAGTTACATTTTTTTCAATAAGCATAAATTTGATTAACTTCACAAGATCAGATGATAACTTATAGACTTCAATTTTCTCTGTAATTTTAATAAATATTTTAATTTTTTTACCAAAAAAATTTAATTTTATTTGGACCTATTAATCTCTTAATTTATATATGATAAAAGTCTTAAATATTTACTCCATTTCTTTAATTGTTTATGTCAAGCACACATGATCCGCATGTCTGGCGCATGAATCATGCACATCATACATAGAAGCCAACACGCCAAACTTGAAGTCGGATTATGCTATCATGTCATTTTTCAAACGGTTATAGTTCCTTAATTCTTATTATATATAATGATTTTCCAAACATGGCACAAGTAATTTTACACACATTATTTTAACTTTTTTTTGGACAAATATTATTTTAACTTTTACTAATTTTTAAATTTATTATTTCCTTCATTTTTTAAAAAAATTGTCAAATTGTTTTCTTGATTAAATGCCATATTATCATGCTTGATTGGACCCAGCTTCGCTGCATCATCTTGTCCCTTTCCTTTTCGCTTCCCGTATCAATATTTAAATCAAATTTTGAAGGGATCAAATTTAATATTTTACAAAATAATTATTTTATTTTTAATTAAATAATAAACTATTTAAATCAAATATCAGTAGTTTGGATTTCATTGTTATTTTCTAATTTTATATTTTCATAATAATTTTGTAAAATATTAAATCAGCGCTATTCAAATTGGATAGTTGATGGCAACACAAAAATTAATCGATTACTACAACAGTTACATAGATTAATGAACTTAAAAAAATAAAAAATAAAAATCATTAAGTGCTAATATTACCTCAGGATTTGCTTGCCCTCATCATGTTTATGACTAATTGCATATATTTATTCTAATATGCTAAAGTGCCAGCCATGTTTACTACTCCCTCTGTTTTCTTTGCATGAGGAAGTTCATTACAAATTTTAAAACTCAAATTTAAAAATACTGCATTTTTTATTTAATTTCACAATATGTCCTTAGTTGTTGTCTTGGACTTTTAAGATTAGTAATAATTATTAATGTCTTGCCATATTTTAAAAGCACAAGTAAATAAAAAAAACAATTTCTCCAAAAAGAACTTTTAAAAAAAGGGCATGATCAATTAAATGATTCTCGTCTTGACTGATTTTAAGGTACTTAATATGTGAAATGATTAAAATTTACTTATATTTAAAAAAGGAAGGAATATTAATTAGGTACTATATATACTCTCTCAAGTTCTAAATATAAGATCCACTTAAAAAGTTTACATCATTTCAATTAAATCCTCATTAAAGATCCTAAATAAATGTCTTGATATTGATAATTGAAATTTCAATACATCATTTAAAAAAAAATAAATAAAATAAAACTTTCAAAAAATTCTTTATATTGTGATTTGAACAAGGTATTAATTAAATATAACAAACTGATCTACCTTTTTTTGTATTCCATGAATTAGTTAAGGGAAGTTTATAGGGAGAATGGCAAAGAGGTTTGAAAAGAATCAATTAATTTAAGTTAGACTTCGAGTGTCAAATTTTAAAAATTTATAATTAAATCCCTCAATTTTGTAATTCTATTATGATAAATTTGTAACTTGTATTTTAAATTTTAATAAGAGAGATAATTTTTTTATTCTTAAACTATGTTAAAATTTAAAAAATAAGTTATAAATTCATCACAATGCAATTGTAAAATTGAGAGATTGAGTTATAAATTTTTAAAGTTTGACACTTGGGAACTAACTTAAATTAATCAATCCTTTTAAAACTTTTTTGTCATTCTTCCAATTTTATACTCCCTTCCTTTAATATTAAAAGGAATTTTTATAAAAATATCATGTTCAAAATATATATAAGGCATTTTGGGTTGTTTAAACTGCAATTAAATTTTTCTAAATACTAAAATCAGGGTGATAGTTAATAATATTTTCTAATTGAGGAGTATTATTAAACAATAGTAAATATGAAAAGAGAATGTAATTTTAAAGATAATTAATTAAGATATTGAGAAACGTAATTTGATTAAAAGTGTTTTATAAAACTTAATATAAGAATATGTAATACCTGAAGGAGTATTAAAAAGGATATGAAAATGAACTAGTGCTTGAAGGATAAGGTCTTGTGAGCCAATGAAGACACAAAACATGCACAACACAAAATGTTAAGAAATTTTTTTTTTTTTTTCTAATCAGAGGTCACATGAGGTGGCTTTGCCTTTATTGATACTTCTATCTCAAGAAAAAACTCTCAATTCAAGTCTTCTATTCCATGTGAATTTTTTTAAGGATGGCTATGTAATAACTTTGTTAAAAGTAATTTACCTTCATATCACTAGGAAAAAGGAAAAAAAAAATTGAATTTGTTTTTTTATAATTATATGATTTTTAATATTACTAATTAATAATTAATTCAAATTCAATCATTGTTATTATCTAAATACTCAAATAGTCATATCTAAGTGTATGTTCACATCTATGTTATGATCCTTGTTATAAAAATTGAACAGTCTTTTTCTAGACTAAGTTATGGGCTCGTTTGGTTATTGTTTTTCAAAACAAAACTAAAAAAAACCTGTTTGATTATATGAATTAAAAAATAATTTTAGAGTTAAAAAATTGGTCAATAGTAGTGGTCAATAATAGTTAATAATAGTGACCTATAGTTGGCCTTAGCTGAAGCAAGTTACAATAGTTAAATATAGAATGATTTGCAAATAAAAAAAATAATTTTAAGATGTTTCTTATTTTTTTAAAATAAAACATGAAAACAGTTTTAAAAACATTTAAATATAAAACAATTCTCCACCTATTGGAAGATTACTCACATTTAATATCTAATTGTGTCTTAAATAGGATTGTTTCAAATAAGAAAATACCTGTAAGCAATCAAAAAATAAATACTAGTAAAAAAACATGCCATTTACACCCATCTATCTACACCAGTTCAGGCGCACATGGTGTAAAAATAGAAGGTGGTGACATTTTTCTAAATAAATAGAAATATGACATGATATCTATACCAATTCTATGCATAAACAATGTAGATATAGACATCTAAATCGGTTACATGTAAAACTGATATATAAATATATTATATATTTATTTTTTAAAAAAATTTCTTGAGATATCTACACTGGTTACTCATGGCACCGGTGTAGATATATATATATAATTCAAAAATATTCTTAAGATATCTATATTGATTATTTGTGAAAATAGTGTGGATTTATTTTCTAATTTATAAAAAATGTTTTCCAACAAAACTACACTGGTTAGTACATTTAACCAATGTACATACTTTTTTATCCACACTTGGTACTATGTATAACTTGTGTTGATATGTGTAACATTTGCCCGAGTGTTATTCACAAATCATACAATTTAAATAAACTAAGTGTAGTTAAAGAGTTAATCCTAAAACCAACTTAGGAAACAAACCATTTAAATCACTAAGCAAATACATGATTGTAAAGTAATCATTTAAAACTTTTTTAAATAAAAAAATTTATAGGTTTTACCTATAACGCATGAAAGCAAGCTAGGCGAAAGCGAGGTAAAAAGATGCTGTCGTAACAGCAATCATTAAATTGCTGTCATGACAGCCCTCCCGAACTAACTTTTAGGAGGCGCCGTTCTACCATTCGGTCTCTGATTAAAGAAATTTTAAAGCTCACACATCACATTTAAAGGGTGCTATAAGTGTACTAAACTTTTAAAAAAATCCAACGGTCGAATTAAAAATTAAACACGTTACAAGTTTGGTCATTTTTGCTGTCATGACATCTAAAAAGCTGTCATGACAGCATCTCTGGATTAACTTTCAGAGTACGCCATTTCATCATCCGACCTCCGATTGAAGCGATTCAAAATCCCACATGTCACTTTTAAAGAGTACTACTAGCATACCAAAATTTGAAAAGATTCAACATATGGATTGAATTTCGTGCAAGTTGCAACATCGTCACTGTTGTTGTCATGATAGCATTTTTCCTGTCATGACAGCTCCTCCGAACTAAATTTTGGAGTACCTCATTTCTCCGTCCGATATCCGATTAACGTGATTCCAAAGCCCACATGAAGCTTATAAAAGGTTTTACTTGTGACCTAAATTTTAGAGATATCCAACAGTCGGATTAAGATTTAGACACCCGGATGCAAAAGTACAGTTTTTTAGTAAAAACCATTTTCAAAATTGTCCAAATCTCATCCTAATGGTCACAAACCTATGAGAATACTTTGGACACATCAAATAGGACTAAAAACACCTGATAGAATATTTAAATGATAGAAAAATCCTTTATACCAAAATTTGATCACCCGGGTACCATTTCCCAAAATGGACCCTAAATCTCCAAAACGCACAAATCACACAAGAGTGGTCAAAAACTGTTCCAAATATCATATACACATATGAATACACATGCTAAATATTTTTACTTGGCTCAGAGATCTCTGTGGGGCCCACGCACCCACTCTTTATATCTAACGTGTATGTTTGTCCATAGCACACTATTTATAATGCAACCACTTTGCATTTGCTTGTGAAATCATATATATATCAAAATAAATATTTGCTTGTAGTGAAAACTTGGTCTATTAAATAAATCCATCAAAACCACATACCATAGCCAAGTTTTCTAGCCACAAGTTAACAAGCAAATAAAAATTCATGCACAAGCCATATAATCCACATATATTCACACACATATACATAATTATATCCTACTGGCACCCTAATTCTAAATATATTACAATAGATTTGCTTAAAGGAAAGGGGTTGCACTTCTTTACAATTCACAAACAACCCCTAGCTCTGCTCCTTTTCCCGTCCTCCATTGGTTCCTTCACTTGGATCTAAAAATATTAAAAAGATAGGGGTAAGACAACCACAATCTTAGTAACAGAGAAATCTACATTGATTATTATAAAGTAAGCCATAATTAAATAAATGAATAATAAATTCAACGTAGTATATAATTTAGCCATTTAAAATGCATGAATGCATGACATAGGTCGGTATGGCCTTTCATGACCAATAGGATGCCCCCTGGCACTCTTTAACTCACAGATAAACTTTATACCTACTTGTACCTCCACAGAAACAAAATATAATCTAAGGGATGATCTAATCTATCAAATCGCCTATGCCCCTTCGACGTAAATCCTGAGCAGTTGAAGCTAACTCCCTCCCAGAGCCAGCCTAACTTACCCTCCATGTGAGGGCTACCTTGGCCTAGGCACTCAACCTTATACTTCATATGTCAGATCCTCTCCCCCACTGAGAGGTGTCAAACACTCAATATACTAACCACTTTAGTGCATTGAGCCCACAATACGTAAGACAACACTGAGTACTGACAATGTGCTATAGAATATCAAAAGTCCACACCTTCTTATTGGTGAAGTTCCATCAAGATCATGCCTTTTACTCGTGTCTACCTTTCCCGAGCATTGACCACTTCAACACTCTAAGGTAGTATAACATTTATAAATCTCCCTTAAATGGTTCCTTAGCCTATCTAAGGTACCTTACTTAGTTACACTTTCTTAAGTGTAATTTTTATTTTTTATGATTACAATACATGCAAACAAATCTCATCTCTATAAAAAAATATTATTGTTAAACAATCAGAAAACATATTTGCATTATAATCAAAGCAGTATCCTCTAACCCCTTATAAAGCACGTTTAATCTTTTAAAACATGTAATGCATGATAGCTAGTAATATTTATTCAAAAATAGCTAAAATAAAGTAATAAGAAATATAAATTCCCCTGTTACCTTAACCCTTTAGTACCAAAAGGGTTCCTCTTATACAAAATAGGACTTGATTTGTTCCTTAACTTCTCAATAAGTTTCACCAATAATTCTCTACAACATATAAGTGATCTACATTACTTATCATGACAAATAGTATTAATGAAGACTATAGCTCATACCACACAACTTGGGTTAATGAGCCATAATCCATCCCAATGGTCCATATATTAAACCAACCATTCACATAATACCACTTAACCACCAAAACCATTTATTACCCATCACTAGGCTAATTTTCAATTCATATAATTTTTAATCAATTGAAAACTTTCACTTAGTGTTACCAACTTTTACCATTAGCTCTTATAATAAAAACCAAATCTTAATTTAAATCTTATTAGGCTCAAATAGCAAAATTATAACTAAATCAATAGACTTAAATTATTAAGGAGCAAAACCCAACCTCTTGGGGTTTAATTTGTATTCAAAACACCTCTTTTTATCCAATTATCCACTCAAAACACTAGATCACTATATAAAAACTCAAAACATCCTCCCTAGGATTCAAATAAACTAAAGCTTACGAGAATAAAGCCTTTGTAGAAATTTTCTCTTCCAAAAATTAAAGAAAATCAAGAGGGAAGGAAGAGAATTGAAGTAGGGAGTTTACCTATTGTGTAGCCGAGCTCGCAACGGTTGTAAAGCCTCCTAAATCTAAGCCTAACTCCCTCTCTTTCTCCCCTCTTCTTTCTCTCTCTCTCTCTCTCTCTCTCGTATGTTTCCTTTCCTTCTTTGCATTTTCATTTCTATTTTTTGCATCCAGTTTGCTCTTTGAAATGCTGATCTAACACTTTGGGAAAAATTACAAGAAATGGCCCAATATTTTTTATTATAGCACAAAAGCTCGAGTCAACTTTGGTAACTTTTCTATAGTTAAAAATAAAATAAAACTAAACTTTTGATGAGAAAAATTCAAATTTTAGACCTCTATCAAATTATTCTTAATTTTAATTTAATTATAAATATTTTATTATTTTATTATTATTATCAAGGTACGTAAAATCGGATCGGTCATTGAACTAGTCATGGCACTGGGTCACGGGTTAATGGTTCAATTAGGGTTGAAACGGGGGTTGAACCGGTGGTAAACCGGTCATGATTAAAATAATATAATTTAAATAAAAAGACATTAATTATAAAAACATTCAACTAAATCCAACTACTCAAAAGTCTAACAGTAATAAAATACAACACTTTAAATATCTATCATTACAATTACAACTCTTCAATCTCAAAAGTCTAGAGAAAAGATGGAGATAGAGCTGGAGAAGAGACGGAGATTGAGTTGGAAAAGAGACAGAGAGTCAGAGACTAAGTTGGAGAAGAGATGGAGATAACAGAGACAGAGATAGATCTATAGAAGAGACGAAGATAGAGCTGGAGCTTGGAGAAGAGATGGAGACTAAGCTAGAGAAGAGACACTGATTAGGTTAGGGTGAGAGAGGAGAGACACAAATGAAATGCCGAACTAAATGCTGTCTGAAAATTTGGATTGGACTTAGCATACTCTGCCTCTAATTTTTTATTTTTTGACTTTAGTTTTACTTTTTTTTGTTATCTTATTTCTAAACTCAATACTCTAAAAAAATAAAAATGAAAAAAAAATCTCCCAAAAAAAATAACTCAGTTAACCCAGTCAACCCACCAGGTTAACCAGGTTATACCAGGTTAAACCCGGGTTGACCGGGTTACACCGGTTCATTCCCTCACTAGTTTAGGAGTAAACCCAGATCGGACAAGGGATCAGGTCACCAATTTTCAGGTTGACCCGGCCAATCTAGTTCGAGTTTTAATACCATGATTATTATTATTTTTTTAAATTCGAGTCTTAAAATTTCGGGATATTACAATGTGCATTTTAAAATTATGTTTAACCCTTTCTTCTTTTATTCTTTATTGTCGTTGTCTCTACCCACTTGAAAAACCCATAATCTCTATATTGTGCTCATGCTTGTATCTTTAGTTCACCTTTGCCTTCTTAGTCGTTATGGTTATGCTTGTGTTTATGGTTTGGTTCTCTGATTCAAACCCAATTCATTTCTTAGAATCATTTGCATTTCACTGGTCTTCATTCACTGATTTAAAGCCATATTTTCTGATTTGCTCGTTGAGACTGAGCTTAGTGGCCTGCTTTGCCTTCTCCCTCAATTCTTCTCTAGCTTCATCGCCTGTACTCAAGCATCCTAATTTCCCCAGTAATTTTTTTAAAATTTTTGGGTTTTAATCTTCTTGTTTCCTATATATTGATTTTTGATTGATTATGGCTTCCCTTTGAATTTGGTTTTAATTTTCATTTTCATGTATGATTAATTTTATCTTCCCTTTGATTCTGGATTTAGCTTTTTATTTTCATGTATGATTGATTCTGGCTGAGTGGCATCCCATAGATTCATTAAGTTTGAATCAATTTTAGATATTAAATAATTATGAAAACTTGTTGCTTGGTTTTTGTGTAGTTAATTGAACCAATACCCATAGCCACAGACCTACCTTTGCTTTAGGGTGTGTAGGTGCACCTACTAAGTTTAAAAAAAATTACATGCACACGATGTTGAAAAATTACATGCACATGATGTGCATTTCAAAATTATGTTTATCCATTTCTTCTTTTATTCTTTATTGTCGTTATCTCTACATACTTGAAAAACCCATAATCTCTATATTGTGCTCATGCTTGTATCTTTAGTTCACCTTTTCCTTCTTAGTCGTTATGGTTATGCTTGTGTTCATGGTTTGGTTCTCTGATTCAAACCCAATTCATTTCTCAGAATCATTTGCATTTCACTGGTCTTCATTCGCTGATTTAAAGCCATATTTTCTGATTTGCTCGGTGAGACTGAGCTTGGCGGCCTACTTTGCCTTCTCCCTCAATTCTTCTCTAGCTTCATCGCCTGTACTCAAGCATCCTAGAATTCCAAGTAATTTTTTTAAATTTTTGGGTTTTAGTCTTCTTGTTTCCTATATATTGATTTTTGATTGATTATGGCTTCTCTTTGAATTTGGTTTTAATTTTTCATTTTCATGTATGATTGATTTTGGCTTCCTTTTGATTCTGGATTTATTTTTTCATTTTCATGTACGATTGATTATGGCTGAGTGGTGTCCCGTGGATTTATTGAGTTTGAATTGATTTTAGATATTAAACAATTATGAAAACTTGCTGCTTAGTTTTTGTGTAGTTAATTGAACTAATACTCATAGCCACAGACCTACCTTTGCTTTAGGGTGTGTAGATGCACCTACTAAGTATTAAAAAAAATTACATGCACATGATGTTGAGCTCTCAGTTATGCCCCCACAAACATGCTAATTTTAAACCCACTGATCTCAATTCAATCCAAACAAGGACAATATATAAGATGCATAATCTCCTATAGAGACCAAATTTGCAAATTGTAAACTTAGTTTTGAGTAAGGCTGAGATCAAATAGATATGAAAGTTTTATGTTGATTGTTTACAATTATGGTGTTGTTTTATTATTTGCTTTTGAGAATGCATTTAAGGTCTTTGACAAATTAGGTGAAAGAAACATGATAAATTTAAATTATGTATGTTTGAAAATTTGTTGGGCAAGATGCTGTTGATTATGAGTAAATTTTATGTTGTCAAATTATTGAAAAGTCTAATATTTAGGGAAGATTGCCATTTTTTTTAAATCATGAGTGTTAGCTAAATTTATCTGGAACTATTAGCTTAATTAATAATAAACTCTGTGTTTGTATTTGTATAATTTAGTCTTTGTTGGCTAAAATGCTAGTAAAGGAAGCTAGAGGCCCTTATGAATTGCATGACTGTGTTTGTTTATCAATTGTAAATTTATTAGAAAGTCCAATATTTAGGAAAGATTTTGCCAAAAAAATTTTAAAATCACGAGTGTTAGCAAAATTTGTTTCCCTTTTACCCTCCAACTTAAATTGAAAATTAATGTCTTAGCATGCTTGCTTTCTTTTTTTAGTATAAAACTTGTTTGGCCTTATCCTAATAGATTTAGTGATAATCCATGTGTTTTAGGAAGACAAATAAACATGAATCATAATTGGATGAATGCAAAACAAACGAGCATAAAGTTTGCTAATAGAGTTAAGGGTTTTTTGCAATTTGCTCACAGCAATGCTGAAAATAATAGTAGGAGGTTTTATTATCCTTATAGGGACTATTTGAATGAGGGGTAGCTAAGTGCAGATAAGATATACAAACACTTAATTTGCGAGGGATTTTTCAAAAGTTATAAATTATGAATATGGTGTGGTGAATGACTAAACATGCTGATACCAAGTACATCTCAATCATAGGATGTTGATATTGATGTTGATAATGATGATGATATGGTTGATCGGTTGGATGACATGATCTGTGATGTGGGAAGAGGCTTTTAAGAAATCCCAAGCATATAATATGTGCAGTGATGTAGAGACACATTGTATTCAAGGTGTGAGAAATTTAATTTGTTGAAAGCAGTATTGAAATTAGTGAACTTGAAAGCTAGATCCAGGTAGAGTGACAAGAGTTTCATAAAAATTCTTGAGTAATGCTTGTGAAAGAAAATGTGTTGTCATTTCATTACAACGAGGTGAAGAAAATTCTATGTCCATTGGGCATGGAGTTTAAGAAAATACATGCATGCCTAAATGACTACATACTATATAGGAAAGAGCATAAAGAGGAAAGACGTGTTTGCTCTGTGAGACATCAAGATATAAAAAGAATAAAGCTCCTATAAAGGTGCTATGGCATCTTCCAATTATACTAAAGTTTAAATGATTGTTTGCAAACAAAAAGATGTGAAGAATCTGAGATGGCATGCAAATGAGAGGATTTTAGATGAAAAGCTTCGGCATCCAATCGATTCAAAGTAATGGAAGAAAATGGATACTTTGTTTCCCAAGTTCGACAGTGATCCAAGGAACATCAAGCTTGGATGTAGTATGAATAGCATGAATCCTTATGACAGCCTTAGTAACATACACAGTTCATGGCCTATTTTATTGGTGATTTATATCTTATCTCTCATGTTGTGTATGCAATGCAAGTATATCATGTTATTTATGTTCATTTTAGGACCGAAACAATTGAGAAATGATATTGATATTTACTTCAGATCCTTGATCGAAGGCTTAGAAAAATTTATAGGAGGTAGGTGTAGACATGTTTGACACAGATCAGAAAGAGGTATTCAAGTTGCGTGCAATGATTTTTTGCACTGTAATGACTCTTACATATGAAAACTTATCAAACAACAGTGTTAAGGGGTATAAAGCATGTCCGATTTGTGAAGGTACTAATGATCACTCTTCCCTTTTATATTTTGGTTTTGTAATGAATATGTTATGAATTTTATGCCAACTTAAGATTTCATGCATATTTTGAGTCACTTGTATGAGAATTTAGGTAATGTGTGTATTTCGGCTTATAATTGATGTATCTGTGATTAAATGATTATGAGTAGTTGAGATACTAGTACAAGTGATGATGTTGTAATGTTTTGTATGTGTGAATGACCATAATATGCTATTTGGAATGAGATTATCCCTCTTTGAATTCACTATGAAATAGGGGATTTAGTGGTCAATTTGTGTTTGGACCATTGTTGTGATATAATTGGCCTATCAAGTTATATGTGGTCCATTTGAGTTGGTCCAAGTGGTTCTAAGGCTATTGGCACTAGGTTGTGAGTTTTAGACCTTTTATATGTTAACATGGTTTGAAAATGAACCATTTTGGGTTTAGGTATCTAGCTTTTAAATGGTTGTATATTTGAGTGTGAGACCGGTGCTAATATCTAGAAGGTTTAAAGAGCTATATGTGAACGCTTAAACCATCTAAATCAAACATCAGATAGCGAAATGACATGCTTTAAAAGTTAGATCCAGAGTGTTGCCAATAGCTGTTTGCTATTATGATAGTAGCGACACATTGTAGCACAGGCTATACGTGTTACGGTGCATCGTATAGCAATAACTATTGGTTCTCTGTGTCATCCACCACGGTGGATAGAGCTTATTTTTGGGCATTCAAAAATGTCTCTTTTAGTACTTATTTGATAGGTTATATGACCTTCTTGCTTCCTCTACCTTATTTAATTTTTTTTTTAACTATGGTTTGAGCTCAAACATCTTTTCAAAAGGATTTCTTGAAATCTCAATATTTTAAACTATTTCTAAACCCTTAAGTTGTGATGACTTTTCTTAAGGATTTTAATTTATCTTGGTTATCATAACGATGTGTTAGATTGTTGTTTTGGTAATGTCAAGGCAGGTATTATAATTCAGATCAGTGGTGAGCATAAGCGATGTTGAATTACCTCATCAACACCATTCTTCAAGACTTGTGACTAGGGAGGAGTTGAATTCTATGTTAGATCAATTCAGGGCTAAAGAAAAGGAAGAGTTTGAGGTTACTCTTAACGCTAGGCTGCAAAAGATGAAGGAAGAAATGATGACGATGAGCTCAATCAAATAGCCAAGTAGCCAACGAACTCACTCCCCTGCTTGTCATCCGAGCACTAAAGGGAGCAACATCGTTCCACTTCTTTCAGAGGATAACCCTACTCCAAAGCATGAACTGCTCCTTATATATGGAGGATTTGGATAAATGTTTAGTAGCACACGATTGCATCCACGAGGGGTCAAAATGTCACTTTTAAGAAGTTCAAGAAGATATTGTCAAAGTCACTATTGAAGAGGTGAAAATTGATAATACTTCTATCCCATTCTCTACTAATGAGACCAAGACAATGAAAGATACCAATAGCACTTTTTATTATAGCCAAAGAGAGTTTTTGGGAAGCCTCAAGATTCGAGAACAAATTTTATTAATTGTAATGAAGTCTTCACATTTAAAAATGTTTTACTAGACTTTGTTATTTAATAGGAAACCACATCATCCCATAAAGTGGTTGAAAAGCCACAATTGTTTGAGCTAAGTCCATGGAATTGATTTGTACTGATGGCATATGGTGGATCAGTTCCACCTAATTGTTCTAAAGAGATTCCTAATCTTGTAGCATAAATAACTGTGAAATCTTTACTGAGAATGAGGATCTCCATTGGATTCTCATTTATATTAACATAACCATGACAAACATTCAAATTAAGATGATATAAGTGTCTTCTTGTAAATTTAAATGAAATTAAACAATTCAGCTTTTCAAACTAACTTGTTTTCATTTTCTTAAGTTTTTACATCAATTTTTGGTTTCCTCGGGCAAATAGAAACCATACAAATTTTTTGCTCGTGTTATACTAATGATAAGGAGAGCATTAAAGTGGTAAAAAAGGAATGCATGAACCAAGGGCTCAGTGAAGGTGGAAAGGAGTATTACTTTTCCATGTTTCTCAATGTGTAAATAAATATGTTTGAATTTGTTGGTATAATGGTATCAAAAATTTGCTCAAGTCACCTTTTTTTTTTTTTGCAATACATACTTGCAATTGATAGTGTTCTCATTGAAAAGCAATTCTATCATCTTTTTATGCTTTCTGCATCGTAAACTCAATCCGACAATGAAGATGTCTTTTGATTAGTAAGTGTGCTTAAGGAGTCTTATAATACATTTTTTTCTTTGTGATTAAATTACTATGTGATGTTGATGATAGGGCTATGATGACTGGCCAACAATTCTGGTTGGACAATGCACCACATGATGTTAAAGATCTTACATGGATAACACTAAAGGTAATAAGTAGTACATCTTTTTGTTTTATGTAATTTTAATGATAGAGCTTACTTTTAGTATAATTATGATAATGTTGTGTTATTCCACAGAGCCATTAGCAACCCCCACTAAGTTGTGCGGCTTTTATATGTTGAGACATGTATATTACAACTAACTTGACTGAGTTCACTGAGGAGATAAATCTAATTTTAGGTGTTATCTATTTTTTTTTTTGTTTTCTTGTAATTGCTAATTTAATTTCCTTATTTTTAATCTTTTCATATGTTCAATGATTCATCTTCATTTTCAGATTTAGAGATCCATCAAATTAGACAACATTGAAAACTTTTCATGTTAGACTTTCACAATAATCATCCTTTGAAAAAGTGAGTTGTGTAGTTTTGTAGTTGTAGAAAACATTGGTATACATAGTTGTGTGTAGGATTACTTAGTTGACAATTTATGTTTTATGTGTTAGAAATTGTACATAATTTTAAATTCATTTGATTTGAATAATATTTGATTGTATTGAATTTTGCTTGATTGTTTGGCTGTTGGATGTTTGATAAATACATGCTTTAAATTGCAACCAATTATGGCTGAGGTAAATTAAAAAAACGAGAGTAATTTTTTTTTTAAAAGAACTATCTACACTAGTTATGACTATATATCTACACTAGTTATGGATATAATAGGGGTAGATAAACATATCATCCGCACTAGTTATGATCATAATTATAAAGTCCCCCATACAATTCAAACTTTATCATCCTTTAACAAACAACTACTATACAATATTATCATAGTAGCCCTCAATTCGTTTTCAAAATGTGGGATCTCAACTTCTTCAAAAATATGTTTAAATAAGAGGGCTAACGAAAGCATAAATATAATTCCACAACTCAAAATGACACAATTATCTTTTCTGAAAAAGGGCCATACACTTTGGCTTATACTACCATGTGTCATAGCATGTGGTACAGAGCCACAGGTTCTTTCCTCTATGTTATGTCAAATGACAGTTCACAAAGTAAACTTTCGTCGCGCACCATTTTCATACTTGATATTTGATTAAAATAATTCAAGCACCTACATGAAGCTTTTAACATATTCTATCTAATTAGACAAGTTTGGACAAGATCCAATTTTTCAATCTAAAATTAAACATTCGGATGCAAAAAGTCACTTTTTCTTTCAAAA
This sequence comes from Prosopis cineraria, assembly GCF_029017545.1. Classification (NCBI taxonomy): domain Eukaryota; kingdom Viridiplantae; phylum Streptophyta; class Magnoliopsida; order Fabales; family Fabaceae; genus Prosopis; species Prosopis cineraria. Next base: position 28,622,154 of record NW_026555341.1, read on the forward strand.
ATGACACCCTAAGTGTTCAATTTCCTTTTCTTGCCTCTTTAGACCATTCTGGGCCTTGAATCAAGTCCAATAGGACTAAATACATTGATTAACACAATATATCATATATATCACATCAAATACTCAATTTAACCTCTCAACACCAAATTGCATAGTTGTGGACTTATATGAAGTACAAACATATAACCACATACACACATATACTTATTCTACCTTTAATCATCTGACTCATACATATAGGGCTAATCCTCACCATTTGGTCAAGTTTCCCATAAATACATAATTTCATACACTAAATTTACATACAAGTGGAACAAGTTATACAACACATAATATAAACTAGCTTAGATAGTATCTAGGCCTACCCATGTATTCATCATTGTGATACACTCGACGAGATGAAATACCATATACACAAGCAAGTTTTCAACAATATAATCACATATTCACATTATATACACTTATGCATCTTAATTGACAACTTAAGTCTTTAAAAACACATTTATACATTTATTATGTTCAATTGTAGTTATACCACTACCAGATAAGGTTACTCTTTCCTTACCTCCTTTCCTGGCCTTTTCGTGCGTTCTGCACTTATGTACAAAGGTAATAAAGTGAGACATACATCCCAGTAACTCAAATATAATCCAAATACTGGTTAATAAGTAAAATCATAAATAAGAGATAAAGTAGCATTACTTTAATAAAACGGTATAAATATACATGCACGCAATATCATTCTCATTCATAGCTATGCTTATGTACTCTTGTTTCCTCCTAGCGGAGCAAGCTCTATGCTTGAATTAGGACTTTTAGTCTTACACAAAATAGGGCCTACCAAATCATTATCTTAGTCTGGGAATCATCAATATGGGTGGTTTCCTGAGTCCCACTTAGTAAAGCATTCCTAACACTTGGACTATTAGGACTTCTTAACCTTACATAAAGTAAGAACACAACCTCTTACCCTAGTCTAGGGTATACTCATAGATCATTCTCTTTATGTCCTTCTTGGCAAAGCAAGCTCCACGTTCAAAACCTTTAGGACTTTTTAACTTTACACAAAGTAGGGCTGCAACCTCCTACCCTAGTCTAAGGTACACTCACGAATGCAATGCATGTGCTTATACACATGTCACTTCTCATACATTTCAAACATCACTCACACACCCACATGCATCATTCTTTCACAATATTGCTACTCTATTAGTTCATAAAACACAATGCACACTTTTATATAAAGTACTTGTAAACAATTTCACAAACAAACAAGCAAAAAGTTGCTCCAGTTATCTTTTTATCCTTCTTACCAAACATTAGCATTCGTACTGAACCTCTCAAGTTAATTCAACTTCCTCAAGAAACCCTCAGATGCTCAATCTACATAATAAACATCCTTCAATCAGTTTCCAACAACGAACACAAGAATCAATTTGGTTGAACCAAATCCTTCAACACATAAAACAGTTCAATTAGAACCTTTTAAGCAAACACAGCCCCTTATCTATAGTCATTTTCCTTTCAAGCTATTCAAATAACCAAATCACCTCTAATTCTAACTTGTTAATCAATTTTACCCGTTTTTAACCTAATAACTTAGGTTAATTGTTGCTCACCGCAAGTGCACGGATCGTAGCAAATAATATAATGAAAGTAAAGTATCGTTCCCTCGAGGATTTGTTCAAAAACATGATCAAGCAAAAGACTTAGTAAATTCGATCAAGTTGAGCTACGCAACATTAGGTGAAAATAATTTTGCAAATGAAACTAACACTAGAAAATTAAGAAAGTGAGAGATTCACAAACTTCCAACACAATTTAGGACCTAGGATTAATTATCCCCCTTGCATTTCATAACACCAAAATTACCTCCTCTCATAAATGCTTTTAATGGAAATAAGTGCTAACTTAGGGTTCTAAAAATACTTGGACAAGCTCTCTCAAGTCATGAACAAGTGTTTAGTTAAATTAATTTTCCAATCTCTTGTTACAATTAATAAAACTCAATTTTAAACACCAACCCTAATGTGGTTATGCAAAGCTAGCAAGTATATCTCTATCTTACTAGCAAAATCATCCATTCAACATGCAAATATCAAGTTCTTACACACAATTTTACCCAAGTTCTACACTCAACCTAGCCCTCTCAAGCATCAATTAAGTGAACCCAACATCTAAATGTGGCCAATCAAGTAGAAGCATTAAGGAAAGAGTAAAAAAATACATATATATCATTAATCACAAAAAGAGAGGAGAAATATGGTGTTAATCCATATAAGGGTTCTAAATAATCCTAGAACAAAGGATTTAGCTACTCATAATCATCCACAAGCTATAAATATACAAAATAAGTAGACCCATTTCAGATTACAAGAGAGGAAAGGGAAGAGGAATAGAAAAACCAAAGAAAATGAGCTCCAAATATCTTCAAAACTTCAATCTCTTAATCCCAACTCTTCCAATGCCCAAACCCTAGCACAACCAAGCTCCAAAAGTGTTTAAAAGTCTGAAGAATGCATTCTAGGTCGAGCTCTCAGCTTATATGTGTCCTAGCCAACTAATTTTTGATAAATGAAACGCCATGTTTTTCTGACAACGACGAAAGTCATGACTTTGAGACGACTTTGTTAGTTTTGCACTGTTTTTACAGCTAATAAAAATCATTTATTTTGCTCTTGATTTCTTCATCCAAAAGCCTTCCAAAATATCCACAAAGCTCCAGAAATACTTCTAATCAAAACTTCAATCAAAATGACATGAAATTAGGCTAAAAAAAATCAAATTAAAGCCAAGAACACAAGCCCAAAACAAATTACACATTTTTCTAATTTGAGCAATAAAAACATATACAATTGAACCAAAATGGATTAGTATCTAAGGAAAATGTGATGAAATAACATGAACTTCTCGAGGTTAACATTAATTAAGCCAATATCCTCAAAATTCAACCATTAAACTTTAAATCAGTTGCAAAACTTTAATTTCGTATTCAAAAGCCCTTTTTCAACCTTTCCCCTAAATTTTAATTCCTTAAAACTTTCTGAATCAATTTTCTACCAATAACTTAAAGAAATTTAGGCAGAAATATAGCACAGGGATATATGATACTTATCTGACAAGTCACTGGTTGAAGCAAAATTGCAATCGCCTGATAATGGTTTCCCTAACAGAGATCACTCCCTCTTTCTCTCACGCATGCTTTTTCCCTTTTTTTTCTATTTTCATGAGCTAATCACGTCACTTTTAAGTAATTTCTATGCAATATGCCGTGTGGCATAGTGAGATCAATTTCACTTATGGTCACACATTTCATTCCAGCTTGCCATTCCACTATTTAATCCTGTCAACATAACAGCTAAGTAGCACAAAATATCAAACCAACATTGAAACCAAATTAATCTACTAATTACTGATTTACCCCTAATTAGTAACTAGTTTCCTTGAATTGAAATTTAAAATGTTACAATAATTGGTGTAGATGATAGGATATTTATAATGGCTACTTATTGTAACTGGTGTAGACAGCCACATTTTTTTAAAAAAAAATAAGCATAATTTCCCTATTAGTTATCTACACAAACTTGAGAACTAGTGTAAAATGCCTAATAACTGCATCGGTTGAATAACCGGTGTAGATATTGTCAATATATCTACACCAATCTTATTCACACTAGTTGTTGAATCGATGTAGATAAGTTCTTTTAACTAGTGTAGATTTGCTTGTCCATACTAGTGAAAATACTTCCCTAAAAAAATTATTTTTTGTTTTCTAAAACAAAACCAAACATGCTCATATAATCCTAACTTTTGTTTATGTGCAAATAACATCCCTCTTCTTTAAAATTTACAATGGACCTCCTAATTTTACATTTATGTAAATAACTCCCCTTCTGATATTTTGTCCATTATTTCATTAAAATAATATAATATGATAAGTGGTTTATTTGCACATGACTTAAAAGTTTTCAAAATGATTTACATTTGACTCAAAATTTGAAAGAATTTATGTACAAGCAACTAAGTTGAAGGAGGTAGTTGATTAGACAGGTTAGTAATATATTATGCTTCATCAATAAATAAAAAATAATTAAGGATAAAGGTTATATGTTAGAAATTAAAAGCTCATCAGTCAAAAAAGAAAAAAAAATAAAAGCACAAAAGTTTATTGTCAACTTTTAAAAATCATAAAAGTGTTGTATGCATATAAATTAAAGTTTGGAAAAGTTTTAACTTTTTTTAAGGACAGTACAACAGTTTATTGTGTTTTAATTTTTTTATTTTTTATAATTATATTTTGTGTTTCTAATCCTTTTAGTTTAATCTATATGCCATGTTAGTTTTTATGGTTTTAAAATATAAATAAAGACCATGAATTGGCATTGACAGAGTTTATTTTGTTGTAACTATATTAATCTTTTGCTCACATGTTAAAAATATGTTGACATGGAAATAAATTGACCAAGTATGATTAAAAATAAAAGTTAAGAGGAAAAGCTTTCTTTTACATTTTGACTTAGACCAATGCAAAATTAGTTATACATGTAAAAGAGTTAACAGAATTAAGTACACATAAAAAAAATTAACTTTGTCAATACTAACTCATAATCCTTATATGTATTTTTAAAATGATAAAGGCTAGCATTATAAATTATAAATTAAATTAAATAGATTGAAAGCAACAAAAAAAATTATAAGGACTGCAAAACAAAATGGAATCATAATACATATATCTACTATTATATTTCTAATGTCTTTCTCAATAATGGTCCTTTAAGGCATATTCATTTTTGAGTAATTATTATTATTTAGGACAAGATGGCACCAAGTGTCATCTTTTGAAGAAAAAGAATAATAATGATTGGTACATGACATATATGTTACTTTACAGCTAGCTCCATGCAGCCGTTGAAGATCAGTGCTTAACCTTTCAAATCTTGTGATTTTCGTCTAATTAGTAATTAGAACTATTTATGTGCCATACATATATGTATGATTTGTTTATTAAAATAAGATGTTATATATTTAATCCCTTATGCACGCAATATATTATAAAATAAAAAAATAAATTGACTTTAAACTATAAATTTAGGAGCGCATAAAACTCCTCAAAAATACAAGAAAATAACTCCAAAAAATTCTTTTGGCCATTTTATGTAATTTTTGAGTCTTTTACTATAATTTTTTATTTTTTAAAATTTTAAAGTTATTTTTTTAGTCAATTAATTGTCAAAATTAACTTGAGAGAATTATTTCAGCTAAAGACCAATGAAGAGAATTATTTACCAGTAGGTCACAAAAAAATCTAAAAATTCACTACAAGATTTCTAAACAAAATTGAAATAAAATGGGTGGCTGGAAAGACCTAAATGTCCTTATGCAAAAGAGAGAGAAAAATGATTGGTAACGAATATTAGTAAATTAATAAGTAAATTAAAAAATTAATAATTAATGATTCTTCATTCAGAACAAAATAATTGAAATAGTAAGATTATTGACAAATTATGTAATTTACAACTGATATTCATAAATTAATAAATAAAAGTTAGATAATTAATAACTAATATTAGTATGATTATTGATATGTAAAGTCAGGTAATTTATAATTGATATTCGCAAATTAACAAATAAAATAAAAAAAATTAACAACTAATGATTGTGCTTTTCAATTGAGTGAAAAAGTCTTATAAAGGAATCACAAGTCAAGTCAAGTAATTAAAAAGCTATGTTGACAAATTAATAAGTAAAATTATAAAATTAACAAATAATGTTCTTAAAATTATGGAGTCACAAAATTGGCTAGTTAACTATTTAACAAGCATTGTTAAAGGATTAATAAGTACAAGTAAGCAATTAACAAGTAAAGTTAGGTAGTAATCAAGTACTTGTTAATTTTACAAAAGGGCATTTCTATCTTTTTAGTCATTTATTTTATTTCAATTTAGTCTAGAAATCCAGCAAAAAATTTTAAATTTTTTTGGGACCTATTAATAAATATTTATTTTTCATGGTTTTTAGTTAAAATTCTCCAAATTAACTTTTGTTAATGACAAGGGTAGATTGCATAATTTTCAAAGTTGAAAGGAAACATTAAAAAAAATGAGTTTAGAATTTCAATTATTCTTGAACTTATAGCTTAAGAGTTAATTTACTCATTTACCTTATATTATACATTTGTAACATTCCATGATTGACTAGATGGCTTATTTAACCACACTAAATGTAATAATTTTATAATTATTATTTGATAGAATTTTATTTTTTATTATACTTTTAAAATAAATACATGAAACTCATTTTTTACTGTCATTTTATAGTTTCAATGGGCAATTAAATAATTTTTTAATTTTAATCTTTACAAATAATTAACATGTGGTTTATGGCATCAACTAGCCTACAGAAAATATACTACCTCTGTCTTAATTCATAAGATATTTTTTGAAGAGATTCAGTATTTTAAAATATAATACACTTTAACAAAATCAAGGTTTTGTTAATTATGCTTTTTTCAAAATTACCCTTCACATTATATTATCTTCTTTAAATAGAGTATTAAATGAGGGGTTTTTGTAAAATTTATATTTTTGTTTTGAAAAAAAGTTGCAAAGCCTATTTAATGAACTATATTTGTAATTTAGTATGTGTGATTTTATTTAAAAGTATCTTATAAATTAAAATTGAGAAAGTATTGTTTAAGGATAAAAGAACAAATTGGCCACTAAATTATAGATCCAAGAGCGTATGTGACCTAAACTCATTTTTGATGCAATGAGAATCATTTAACTTTTGAAAAAAGAGAAATCTAACCTTTATCATTAACAAAAATTAACTTTAATTGTTGGTTAAAAAATGACCTCAAAATAAAAAAAAGACCAGTAAAATTTTCTTGGTCTTTTTATATACTTTTTTGAATCTTTGTCTTAGTTTTTTATATTTATTGTAATTTTTTTCTATTTTTTGTAATTTTGAGGTCCTTCTTATTATTTTAGTCAACTAATGATTAAATTTAATTTTTATTAACAGTAAAAATCAAATTGCACTATTTTCAAAATTCAACAAAAAATGAAATTGGAGTCTTAGATGCTCTTAATCTTATATAGTTCAAAGATCAATTTGTTATTTAATCCTATTATTTAATAACATCGTTACAAGAGTTGAGAGGCGACATATATTAAGTGATATGTATCCTCCATTCCTCCTTCAATATCTCCCTTCATATACTCAATCTCATTGATCTATTTAATTATTCATTTAATTTAACAGTGTATAATTGCTCATTATTACATTAAAGTAAATATGTTCTTCATTTAATAACTACATAAAAAACATTATAATGTTATTTTCAAAAGCATTTTAGTAATGATGATGAAAAATATATCTATTTTAATGTTATAATTAGCAATTTTATACCATTAAAGTAAATGAATAACTAGATGGGGGGATGCAATTGCGTATGAAAAAATGTATTGAGGAAAGGTACAAAGAGATCTAAATCAAACAATAAGATCAACTTAATTAAATCAATAGGTGTTAGTCCTAAAAGCTTTAGCCGTTTAATTGTGAAATATCATATTCACCAATCTTAAGAGAGCTATTTTCAAATAGGCTTTATAATGTTTAAATTTGACCAAAAATCAAGCAGGGGTATAGAAAAAAGGGCAATTTAATAAATTGCATTACTAATTAAGTTTCTTATCGTGTTTCTTTACCTTGGCCATATTAGAGCTACTTTAAACAATTCCGTGCATACACTACTCATGATGCTAAAAGTGAGACTCATGAGGTTGCTTGAATATAACTTTACATCCATGTTTCTTCAAAGTGCTTGATTAAAGCTTTGAAATTTCAAATGCGGCAACAAAACCGAATAATTGGACATCGGGACCACCTTGACAAATAATAATAATAATAATAATAATAATAATAATAATAATAATAATAATAAAGAGAATATATATATATATATATATACAGAGAAAATGATGATAAAATCTTTCAAAATGTCATAATTTTTTTAAAATCTTTAGAGATTTTTTTATTATTAATGAACTTATATAAATTATCAAATTGCCCTTGTTGAAAATAAATAATTCACAAGTTTTGTTTAAATATTCACAATTTTCTTTATTATATTCACAATAATACAACAGTAAATAAAAAAAATTAACATGTGAAATTGTAATTTACTATTGCATTATTGTGAATATAAGAAAAAAAGTTGTGAATATTTAAACAAAACTTATGAATCATTTATTTTCACTAAGGATAATTTAATAATTTATATAAATTTATTAATAATAGAAAAATTTCCAAAAACTTTAGGGAAATTATTATATTTTGAGGGATCAACTTGTCATTTGCACTCTTCAGAAAGATTTTGTTGTCATTTTCTCCTATATATGTGTGTATAGAGAGAGAGGGAGAGATTTTTTTTCTTTTGAAAAAGAAAACTTTTAGAAAGTAGGCAAAGATTTACATAATACCCAGCTAAGATCCTAAAAGTTGATTTTAATTGAGCTGTTTCTGCGACACGCACCTTTATTCGTGTTCCAACTTGTATTCTGTGTTACAAAGCTTTTTTATTTCATAACTGAAAAGAGAACACAAGTCGATTTAGAAGAAACAAGCTTACGTTGGAAAGAAACACGCATGTTTTCAGATTGAAGATAACCCACTTTCGAATTCACATCTTTATGCTGATGAAACGTGGAATCCCCTTGATTAAATTGATAAATCGTTAAATTAATATTTTAATAATCTTAATAAAATACCTAATTTTTTATCATGATTAAATTATGATTTTGACTATCAATTCTTAAATTAGTATCTTGATCATTTCAATGATCAATCTAATTTTAATACTTTGATGGAAACCTTAAACAGGTGTAGGCATACTTGTCAAACTCTCAAGTTAACTCTATAAGTTTAATATTTTATATTTTTAATTTACAAAATCATGTCAAATCACTCAAAAACTCGAACAAGATGTAAACTCAATTAAATTCACGAGTTTACTTTTGAGTTTATCATTTTTACGTTTCCAACTTATAAAATTGTGTCAACTAATTCGTAAACTCAGATTAAATTTAAGCTTGATTAAACTTGTTAAGCTCGTCAGCTTTTTTTTAGTTGAGTGAATTAAGTATATATTATGAAGAATTTAGTTTATAAAAATTATACAACCTGGTTCAAAAAAAAAACTTGAAATGCAATAACTATTATAAAAAAAAGAAAACAAAAATATCAAAAATAAGTTTTCCTATTTTAAAATTTTTATGTCTCATATATGTATCAATGTAATGGATTTAATTTCAATGATTTATATTTTAATATATTAATTACAATAATATTTAATAATTATTTATTAATAGAGATAAACTCTTATAAGTTTGCAATACAAGTTTACATTTTTGTCATGAGTTTATTTAAACTCGTGAGTTTAACAACTTTGGGTGTAGGTAATATAATATCAACAATTTAATTAATTTTTAGTCTAAATAGTTTTTAAAATATTCTGCATTTATGTTTTTTCAAAATAATAAGAGAAGTAGAAATTAATTAATGATATAATTTATTTAAATTTCAATAACTTTTTATAAAAATTAAAAAGGTTCAAAAATTTAAAAGTGACATGTTTGAAAACATTTGTATATTTTGATATCAACCATTCACAATAAAAAAAATTAAGAATAATAAGGAGTTTCATTTTCCCCCTGCATCAGAATATTACAAGTCATTTAAAATTTTGTATAAATACTATAATATTGAAAATCAGGTCATTTAAGCTACATAATATATTAATAAATTCATAATATTTATTGTTTAAAGAGATCTTATATATTTAAATAAAAAATATTCTCTCCATTTAAAAATATAAGACATTTTTTAAGAGGTTAGATATTAAAAGATATAAAATATTTTTAATTTTTTAATGTGTAATTATGCCTTTTTTTTTAAGTGCACCTATTAAATAAATTATTTTACATTTATTTTAGGATAAAACACTCTATTTTATAGGGATAAAATATAAAAAAATAGTGTTAATTTAAAAATAACTAACTATTTTATTAAAGTATGAGATTTGATTAAAAATGTTTTTACATTTTTGAAAGAATGAGTAACTATTGTTTAAGAAAATTTAATGTAATTTTTTGTTTTAAAATTAATAAGAGAAATCAAAACAGATTCTAACCAACACGTGTGTGTTTCTCCGGTCAATGCGGGCCTTTTGGGTGGCACATACATGATACATCATCCATGCTTCCTAATTCACACAAACATACATGTATTGCTCAATAAAAAAAGTGGAAAAAATAAACTTTTTTTCCATAGACAAGTTTAGTTAAGTTACTGAGTTTATTTACTCCATGGTTTACTAGAGTCTGAGCATGCTTCTGAACTTAAATAATACTTATAAAAATATTTATATATTATTTATTAATAAAGTTACTAAATTGACAGTGGAATTTAAAACTCCAACCTCATAAGCTATAAGCTAAATTATTACTAATTAGATTAACTTTGATTGATTGGAAAAAAGAAATTGGTACCACCAAGTGCTTGGACTAATTGGTTAGGAGATTGATTCCTCTTAATCAAAGGTTTTGAGTTTAAACCCTAATATATAGTTGTTATTAAATTCTTAGTGGGAGATATCTCCTTCAAAGAGGTACCTGCAAACTATCAAATGGACTAGTTCAACAACTTGTTGGTCCCTTTGGTTAAAAAAAAAAAACACAAAGAAAAATCACTCCAAGGTTTTAAATGTTGTGCAATTACAACTTGGTAAAAAAAATGACAATTTATACCTAAGTTGTTATTTTCCTTTATTAAATTATCATTTTCCTTTATTCAGTTGTAATTACGTAAGATTTGGGACTTGACATCACTTTGTACATTTCATGAGATTTTAAGGTAATTGAAATTTTTGCGTGAGACTTCTTAATAATTTTCCCAAAAAAAAAAAATCCAAGTATCTTACCAGCATCAACCATGAAAGACATTGGGCCTAGTTGGTGTTAAATGGACTATATGGCCCATATTTTTATGGGCCTAAAGTTTTTTCATCAACAACACAAGATATCCTTGTCTATCTTGAAAAAAAAAAACACAAGGTTTCTTCGAAAATTCGGTGACTTTCCGATCGAATGCCCAATGCCAAAACCCTAGCGAACAGAAAAAAGGGTATGGTCATTTTCCTTTACAGTTTCACCGATAATACATATACACATTCATCTTCGCTGAAACAGATTTTGTTGCTGCTCGATTACTCAAGTGCTTACATGAAGATGGGCAGTGGAGGAGGCAAAGCAAAGGAAGAGGAACAAGATGGCGCGTCTGTTCATTCTCCATGCAAAGCTCCTCCCTCCTCTGCTTCTTCTTTACCCAAGGTTAATCTCTCTTTCACCGATAAGAGGATCACGCTGGAACATTTGAATTAAATGTTGATTTGTAAATCTGGTTATAGGAGCCAACGCAGGTCGATTTGGAGCTGAGACTGTTACAGGGTCTTCAAATTTATTCGCCAAAAAAACTGCAAGGCAAGTCGCTTATTTGCAATAATTTTAGGTTTTCTTTCTTCGAAAGAAATATCTGTGTTTGCTTCAATGCGTCTGTGGAAAATGTCATTTCTGTTTTGCTAGAATTATATGATGCTGATTAATTTTGATTGGTTTGCTTTCAGCTCGAGATTTCAGTAATGACAACTAACACCTAAAAGATAATGATTTAGCTGATGATAGCAACTCGTCTCGCATACTGTCAAGTTACGGGGCAGCTACTGGCTAGTTAGCATTATTAGCTGAGGGAACATTGTTACAAACAATTGGACACAAACACTTTCCCAGCTTCATCGGATTTGGAAGCGTTTAGATTTTTTTTTTTTAAAGAATTATTATGATTATTATTTTGTGTGTATGAGAGAGAGGGGGGCGTTTTAAACTTGGTGTAAATGCCAATCCCGTGTCCATTTAATTGACAATTCATTTGCTTTTTAAAAATCCTGTGTTATTTTCGACTAAATCCTCCAAAAGAAATTGATAAAAATGTCTCATGTGGGCTAAGCTTAATAATTCCCCCCCTTTCTGTACTTCCTTCTGTAAACATCCAAATGATAGAATGGTAGTATTATTTTCCATTCCTTCCTTGCCCTTCCTAACCTACGCCTTTCTTTTTCATTTTGAAACTATGTTCCTAAAACGTGCAAAGATAGCATTAAGCCATTAAGTTATTCTAATTCATGAGATTTGACATCGTTTGGCTTCCTTTATAAATGAGAATTTACTTTGACAAACATGAAGTTTGGTCTTCTTTCAACCTTAACCTCCATCAAGTAACTCATGAGTACCAACTAATAATTTTGATGTTCTAATGATACTGACTTGAATCCTGGTGGAGGCAATTTGGTCTTATCCTGGTCAGGTAATTTTATAGTAGCAAGTACAAGCACGTGCAGTTCAAATAGTCGCTTTCTCTTAGCTAGTTGTTATATGACAAGTATATTATTTTTGTCGTATGAAGAGGAGCTATGCTAAGATGGATGACAACTTGTGGCAATTTTACAGAGCTTTCCTAATGTCATGGTGTTGCCAAATAAAGGAGTGAATTATTATAACTTTTTATGCATGCTTAAATGGTTAATACTTTTTCATGCAGGCATGCATCGCCACTTTGTTATATATGGTCTGATGGAATATTTACGCAGGAGGTTAGGTCATCTAATCACGACTATTTCCTTGTAGCTTGTTTGACTATCAAGTATAATCAGCGAGATCTACTTCTCATTACATAATAGAAGATCTCAGTATGGTCGTTTTACAGTTTTGATCGAAGTTTCTCTTCTGAGGAAGTCCTGCAATTGCTGGATCGATTTTACAATATAGAAATGCTGGTACTTAATCATTAAGCCATGGTTTTTCTGTTTCTATTCATGCTCATGAAGTTTTTTAGGCTTTATTTTAAAGCTGATCAAGTCTCTTTATGTCCCTTCCCCAGAAACCAGACGATGAAGAGATGGAATTACTAAACCGCGAACAAGTCTTCTCTTTGCCTCCAAGTTACCATGTCAAGGAAGATACGGATTAACATTTTTGGAGTATGTACATTTTTATATGTGACAGTTGTTCAGCTTTGGATGTGTACAGCTGGTTTTTTCCATTCCCCTCCCTTAATTTTGGGTCAGATCATATTTTGGGGATAAAGGTTCTTCTAAAGCAAAAGCTGCACTTTGGAGGCTTAGATGTAGAATAAAAAACTGTCTATGAAAAATTGTAATGGATAAAATCTGTATATGATACGAGAAATCACCCGTACTAGCCCATTCCGTCAAATACAACTCCCGTTGGTTAAAAAATTATGTTTTGATATTAAAAAATTGTTTTGATGAGCAACTTTGGGTAACTTATGAAACAATTATATGTGATAAATGAAACAAAATATTAATCACTTAAGCAAGTGATTGAGGGATTAAATCTCAACTCTTGTATATGTGATAATTTAGTTGAGAGAGATTTCGCACTCAATATCTTGAGAGATTTTCCTGGTGTTCAATGTAGACTTCTTATGTTTATCCACAAAAATGAAACAAAATATTAATGATAATATGGAGATACATGGAAATATATAGAATCCGAAAATCATTTATGACTATGACCATATGCAAAATAATTTCTCCTTTTTCATAAAGCCTTTAAATGATATTAACTTCGATAGTCTTCATATTTAAACCAACTAACCTGAAAGAAAAGCAAAACCAAAGGAAAGACTTTGAAAAATGATAATTATACAATATTTCTTTTTTTTATATATATAAGAAAAAGTTTAAGTTAGATCTCAAGAGTTTGTTAGGATTAAAGCATATTTTCAAACTCAAAACACTTACAAAAATACTTATAAATTGTTATCAAAAAATTCTTCATATCAATATCAGGATTTAATTTTACAATCTTATAATTATAAGCCCGCTCCTTGCAAAATGGACCAACCTTTGTTGGTTATACAATATTTCTTTTTCATAAGCTAATCATTTCCACCCCTTTTTGGTTCCAATGATATACCATTCCTCTATCTCTCAGTATGGAATTCTTGTTCTACTAATTCAACTAGCATGATCATCTATTAGAATAAAGTCTATAGGATATCTCTATCAATTTATTTGATCATTCACCTTAATAATGAACTGAATAACCACATTTTCTAGTAGTCAATGTATAGAAACTTTGCTACACATTCCAAATCGAAATATGTTAAAAACAAGTGGACAACGAAAATAAACAAAAGAAAATCATTCTAAAGGATCTAAGACAGAAATGGCTCATAAAAGTAAATGCAAATCATCCATAGGCTTACTTAGGAAATAAAAAATAAGGGTAGTAAAGCCCAAAAAAAATAGGACAGCCGCAGATAGCATTTCTAGCTTTGAGTGGATTTAAAAAAAAAGGCATGAGAACTACGAAGTAGCCACTGTCTGCATTATGTGGTCCAAATCCATGGCAAGAAAAGCTTAAAAATGCCCTCTTTGCAGAGTAACTTAGAGATATCAGACTACCATGTCCAGCTTCAAGGCCACCTTAGTTCTTCTGTAAAATAAAGAATATCACATCCTGAATTTAGAACCTTGTGTGTGTGTAAAGCAGCCATAGAAAAATCATGCATATAATATATAGAAAAGAAATAATTATCAAAATAGACCTCAGGTTCAGCTGGTTTGGCCTCTTCATTTTTGGTATTATCTTCACCTGCATCAGAGAATTAATTACTCGAAACTCAGCATAAGAAGAATTTCAATTGCACTACAGGGTACATAACACGAAGCTTGATGCAGCTATCTAGCTTGGAGTTATTCAACAATAATATTTGAAACTGTGTGACTTTGATCCGAGGCAACAAATTCTGTAGTTATATTGCTGGAGTTTCAGGTACATCCATATGCAAAAGAATTAGACAGTCAAGTCACGGATAATCGACATATAAGCATGTCATACATAAGTATTACTAAAGACAATACTCAATTACTTACACGTCTCTTCATGATCGAAAAAAACTCATTATCCATTTGAAAATCTTCCAACTTGATTTTCTTTGATAGTTGGGAAAGGGAGGGTCTAAGTTGGAGGAATGTTTCTAATTCACTGTACATCAAGCTTGTCTAACGGTCTTGGACAACATTTTTCAATAATTTACAGAATGATATTGTCCAGGGTGAATCTCAAACGCACCCTATGTCATTTGAAGTTTCAATCAACACCCTACCTCCATCCTCTGGCAAATCGGAGGTCCACAGAGTCAGGTTGTCTCTCAACAACTGCATGATCAGAGTGCTGTCCTTGTATGACTCTTCACTCAATGTATCCAACTCTGCAATTGCCTCATCAAAAGCTTGTTTAGCCAAATGACATGCCCTGTAAGTGTCAGCGATAACATTAGGACAAAAGCTAGCAAGCAAGCAGCTCGAGCTTAGTACCCTTGTATCTGTGATAGGGAGAATCAGAGAACTACCTTTCAGGGGAGTTCATTATCTCATAATAAAACACAGAGAAATTAAGCGCAAGACCAAGGCGGATCGGGTGTGTTGATGGAAGTTCTGTGTTAGCAGTGGCTGAAGCGGCCTGACATGAGAAATAGAGGACTGCATCAAGTGGCAATATCATAAAAAATCAACTCAACACTAAAATAAAGAAAGGCACATACTTCATATCCCTTGAGGGACTGCTCAGCAGCCTCTTTTCTTGCTTGGTCAGTCTTGAACTCAGCAAGATACCTATAGTAGTCACCTTTCCTGCATCAAAAAGATGCTGACAGAGATCAGGGATGGAGAATGGCAATAGAAGATAAACTCATACATAGTTTCATGGCTCCTCCATGGCATCAAACACCTGTAGGATCAAGGGCAAGAGAATAAAAAGAGATAGAACTATATTTTCTTCACACAGTATCTAATATTTTAATCAATTTAAAGAAGTCAAATATGCAGTGAAGTAGAAGGTGAAAGAAGTAATCAGATGCATGGACTAGAAGAGGAAATGAATTAATCAAAGAGTGTAATGCAATAGTTGAATTAAGCAGAAACGCAGCCTGGCTCACATTTTATAGTAGAAAACAGTGGCTTCTCCAGATGTGGAAGAAGGTAGAAGATGTTCATCAATAATTGTCAGAATGTCACCACAAATCTTAGAGAGTTCCTCCTCAACCTTTTGGCGGTAACTCTTGATCAGTTTGACATTGTTCTCATTTCCCTTAGACTCTTCTTTCTGCTCAATTGAAGACATAATACGCCAGGATGCACGCCTTGCACCAATGACATTTTTATATCCCACAGAGAGGAGGTTCCTCTCTTCCACAGTAAGCTCAAGATCAAGTTTTGCCACTGTCTTCATATGCTCAACCATTTCTGCATCACAAATGCAAATATTCATAATGTAGAACTCTGTGCACAGTGAGACTTTTAACTCCCATGCATGTTCAACCTCTGGTCTATAATATAATACCCTTTGGAAAATATAGTGAAGCATTTATCATGTATTTTTTTAAAAATACCCTTCACATGATTAACCCTCAATTTATTGGGAAGAGGGAGCAATCAATACTATTCAATGAAGGGTAGTTTCGAAATTTTATGATAGTTTTATAAAAATTCAAGACCACTAATTGATTAGAACCGCTTTTTCTTAAACAGTGCAATTGTTAAAAGGATGATTAACCGGAGGCAGTACCAACTTGAGAGAAACAAGAACTAAAGGGCTTTTGTCTTCATAAAGCTAGAAGCACAACAAGAGAACATAAATTTGAGGACAATTGAAGAACATAAAGGAAAAGATCAAAAAAGGGGACGGGGGAACAGTTTCTTCACAATACATGCCCCGCTTGCTTTCCAATTAACCACAGAAATCCAAATGACAAAACAAATTCTAGCATTAGAGTGACATTTCCAACTAATCGAAACAAAAGTGTCGGAAAAGCTACACCCGCAATTCGTAACGTGATCCAACAGAAGGCAGAAGCACAATGTAACCCAACAGGCAGATCAATAGCAACACTGACGCTAAAAGCGAAATCGCAATAAAGAATGCCCAGGAAAACAAAATGGGCGGAGGAAAAAAAAACCACGTTACCATCGTATCGCTCGGCCTGCTCAGAGAGCTTGGCCAGGTAAACGTGGGTCTCTCTCTCATTGTCCGAAGCCATTGTTGTAGAGAGTAATCAGAGAAAAAAAGAAACAACAACAAGTACACCAGCAATCTAGAGTCGAAGAATACGAAGAAGAAAAAGAAAACCGCGGGAAGGGTTAGGTTGGGATCACAGGGAAGAAGAAGAACGCTTAAATGGATTGCGAAGAATGAGGGCGTGAAGTGCTGAAAGATCGAGCAAGTTGTGGGGTGGAGAGAAGATCGGGTCTGGACCGTCGGATCAAATATTTTCAAAGAGAAGCGCGGAAATCGTTGTCGTACTGATTTGAGGTCGCTAACAAAGCGAAAGAATTGTTCTCATATTTAATTAATTATTATAAATATCTCTTAGTTTTCCTATCCAATATTCTAATAAATGACTTAGAAGGGTTTCTTACCTGTAAAGGTCATATAATACACTATTATATACATTTTATATTTTTGTAATAGTATATTATTAATATTTTATAACTTGTAAAGGTCATGTAATACATCATTGTATGCTTTTTTTATATTTTTGTAACATTAAAATAGAATTAAATTGGTTAAAGATCCTTAAATAGATGTTATTTCCAAAACATATATACATAAGTGAATAAGAAATTATCTTCTATTGTTTCTCCCATTTATTGTCTTGTCTTATTCTTCTTTACTCTTTATACTCATTTTGTCCTAGATTGTAAAATATTTTTAAATAAAATCTCACATACTAATAAATTTTATTAAATACAGTTAGCAATTTTATATTTTTAAAATAAAAATATAAACTTTTAAACATATTCTTCATTTAATAACCTCAAATCTACACTTAATTAGCATTAAATAGAGAGAAAGTGTAACATTAGAATAAGCCTCTTTAATAAAACATTGATCTTCTCAAAGTTTTTTATATTTTAGAATGACAAATTTTTTCTAAAAATGTTTTATAATTTGAGACGAATGAAGTATTAATTATATTTTTATAATATGTTATCAATATGAATTGGCTTAACAAATAAGGTGTGAGCTTTTATATCATATATCATTATATTTTATTACTCTATTAATGTTCATGGTTATACTGTTTATGCATTTATTACAATTTATGTCATTGTTTTATTTTCCTCTTTTTTCCTTTCCTTAATAAAGTTATTTTATATTTCTCCAATCTGTTCATTTAAAAAATAATCATGTGATTGACGATTTAATTTAATCTAGTATTATCAACCATTCATTGTTTTATTTTTTATTTTTTTATATTTTTATAAATATTAATATACTTATTTTTCCTTCTTTATGTATATACATTTGATGTCATCTTTACTTATTTTTTTAGTCCTCCATTAAATTAATAATATATGTATATATATTGATCATCTTATGTTGTTAATATAATTTATTTTATTTATTAATATCATATGAATTACTCCCTTCATTAAAAAATGTGAGGCAATTTTTGAGAAGTTGGATATTAAAAAATGTAAGGCATTTTTAGTCTTTCAAGTGTAATCATTGTTTTTTTTTTCAAAATTGTCTCTATTAATAATGACTTTATATTTATTGTAGAGTATTTAATAGTGGTGAATATAGAAAGATAGAGTTAATTTAAAAGTATATAACTGCTTTATTGGGGTGAGATTTGGTTAAAAATGCCTTATATTTTTTAATAGAGGAAGTACTTAATTAATTTATTTGCTTTATTGCTTTTCTTTATCTTTATTGTGCTTATGCATTTAGTAAGTTTGTTTGTTTATATTTGTGTTTTTTTTATATTTATGCTTCATTATGAATTATATTTTATGATCTAATTATGGTTATTTATTATTTTAGTGTTTGTACAAATGTTTTTTTACTATAATATTTATTATGGTTTATATATTAATTTTGTCATAATTTTAATTGTTATTATTTAGTTTAGATTGTAGCAATCTTACCAAACTTGAATTTATGGCTCTTGATGTTACAAGAAAAAATTATCTATCTT
Organism: Prosopis cineraria; assembly: GCF_029017545.1. Taxonomy (NCBI): domain Eukaryota; kingdom Viridiplantae; phylum Streptophyta; class Magnoliopsida; order Fabales; family Fabaceae; genus Prosopis; species Prosopis cineraria. Next base: position 28,641,279 of record NW_026555341.1, read on the forward strand.
AGTGTTAGATGCTAAAATGCATTTAGATGTCAAAGGTCTAGAAAATGAAATTTTACTTTGAAATGAGGCAACCAATCAAGATAAGGCCAAAGTAATGATTTTCATTTGCCATTATCTTCATAAAGGGCTAAAAATTGAGTACCTAATAATAAAAAATTCACTAAAATTGCAGAATAATTCAAAAGAAAAGTATGATGACCAAAAAATGATGCTTTTACCAAAAGCCTGATATGAATGGATCCATTTAAGTGGATGATTTTAAAATTATAAGTGAAAATAATTGAGCTGTTTTTAAAATAAGTTGTTTGCTAAAATTATGTGGTGTGAAAATAACTAATGAGGACTTATTATAGAAGACATTTTCAAATGTTCGCACTTTAAATGTGTTTCTATAGCAGCAATATTATAAAAAGAGTTTTAAAAAGTATTTTGAATTAATATCATGTCTTCTTATGGTTGAACAAAATAATGAGCTATTGATAAAAAATCATAAAATCTGTCTTACTAAATTAGCTTCATTCCCTAAAAATGAATCTGACTATACATAGTAATTATCATGGTCAGGGTCGCAGCCATGCACGTGGTCATGGCAAGGAACGTGTTGATTATCATTATTATCATAATGGTGATACTAATTATAATCCTAATACTCACTAAAAGAAGCAAAATAATTAAGGGCAAAAAAGAGATAAGAGTGGTCCCTCAAAAACTATTGAAAATCAATGTTATCAATGTGGTATGAGTGGCATGAGTCACATACTTGTCCTACACTTAAGCATCTAGCAAAACTTTTCAAGCCTTCATAAAAAGGAATTCAAACTATGTGGAAGCAAATTTCACTGATCAAAACGAGGATGTTGAGGCAAATTTTGCATATAAGAATGGTGATATCAATGAGCTAAATGGTATTAAAGGCTTTAATGCTATGGCACATTTGGAGGTGGCTGATTTCTTTAAAAATCAAGATTAAAAAAGTTTGGTTGAGAAATACTTAGAACAATTTGAATTATATTTTATTTATGTTTTCATTTAGCTTCCTTGTTTTCTTTGTAATAAAATCATTATTGCTTGGAATAAATTTTGTTTCATTAAATATTTATTTTAATACATTTTTCTCTTTGTCGAAGAATATGGATATTTCCCTTTCTTTCATTGAACACAAGAATAAAAATATATGCCTTACGGATAATGCTGCAAAGCACATCATACTAAAAGATAAAAAATAATTTCTTTTATTTAACAATAAGGGATGGGAGCATCAATACTATAGCGAGTAATACCAAATTAATTGATAGCTTTGAAAGAGAAATTATAATATTATCTAAACAAACAAAAATTATTGTCAATGATGTATTATATTCATTTAAGTCTTAGAGAATTTTGTTAAGTTTTAAAGATATCCTCCGAAATGGGTAACATATTTTGAAACTACAAATGAGAAATATATTAAATATCTACATATTATAGGTTTTAGATTTGGAGATAAATGTGTTCTAGAGAAATTATCCACATTATCTTCTAGTTTGTGCTATATAAATATTAATACAATTGAAATAAATGCAACAATAAACAAAAAGTTTACTAATCAAGATGCATTTATCATTTGACATCATCAGTTAGGCCATTCCAAGTTAACTATAATGTGAAGAATTATTAAAAATTCATATGAACATCTATTGAAGAACCAAACGATTCTGTTGAATCATGTGTTTTGATGAAGATAAAGCCAAGAGAAAGGAGTTTGTCACTTGTGCAAATTATAAACATCATCAAAGTGACAAAACCTCCAAAAATATGAGATCAAAAGAAGACTTAGATTTATAAGTTTACTTTTTCGTTCTTCTCTAGATTCAATTGTAAAAACTAATGAGAGTTACCATATGTTTTAATAATGGCAAGAATGCATCATGTTTGAACTAATTCTAGGCTCATAATAAGTCCTTTGGACTTAAGTGTCAAACCTTAGAATACACTTATGTTTATTTATCCAATTCACGCTTGATATGGCAGGCGCCACACATGTGTTGGCTATCCGTTGTACATGATAGGACTTAATAGATCCAATTCAAGCTTGAGTTAGAGTGAATCTCGCTTGAATTAGACTTTAGAAGTTAGACACTTCATTGTAACTCATTTCATGCTTAAGCTAGAGAGTGGCACAAATGTGTTTTGGCACATAGTATGGGGAAATGTCTTAGAGATACTTTTGTGTTATGATTCATGATTGAGTGAACTTTGTGTCCATACTTGAATTATTTACAGTATCAGCTTGAAGTTTACTATAGTGACATTTCATGCTTGAGTCTGGATGATTCGAGTTTAAAATGGAGTTTGCCTTAGAAACGTTCAAGTTTGACTTATTTATAAAAAATATTATGGCATTATAGCTTACCTAAGAAAATTAAATATTTTCTTTGGATGGTGGCACACAATAAAGTCCATATTTCTTCCCTCTATGCCAAACATGGTTTCCAATCATCAAGAATATGCCCTATGGGTTATGGCAAGGAGGAGAGTGTTATGCATCTACTTAGAGATTGCTCCCCACATGCCCAAGACAAATGGAACAAAGTCATAGCACCAAGTAAGTGGGAGTAATTTCAACATTTGAAGGAGAAGACTAGATATTATGGGATATGACAATTGATATTGGTAATGCTCATACCACGAAAATCCCATGGAAGCTCCTACTTGGTTATATTATTACGACTTCTAGCATGTTTGATGCAATAGGTTGTGTTGAACCTTGATTTTGACGATTACAAAATAAACAAATTGTTATTTTGCAAATAATTGTTATTGGCAAATTTAAGGAAATAAAGTTTATCTGATTAAGATCTTTAACCTTCCTTCTCAATAATTCTTTTCTATTTAAATATATCTAATTGTTATTTGAATTGCTTTTTATCTTTGAATTGATTACAGCTTGAATTAGATTGAATTAAAACTTTGTGCCGAAATCTTTCTTGGACATATCGATGGAACTCATTCTTACCGGTATGACCAATTCTTACCCAAGTATGTGCCTTCCTAACCAAATATCTTCCTGTATTCTTAGCCTCTCTTATTCATAACTTTGCTACCTGTATATAGAAGATCTACCTAAAGATTTCTTTCCTATCCAAATGAACAAGTTCTACTAAAATGTTCATCTCTATTCTTAGCATGATTTTTTTTACCAATATAATAGAGTTCTATCCAAATATCTCATTCCTACCCAAATGTTTTTTTGTTGTTCCGGTAGAAATCTTCTTTAATCAATGTCCTTTATGATAAGTCATTCCAATATATCTCTCATCTACTAGTATGAAGCTCGTCACTGTCACTCTTAATACATTCATATACATACTAGTATATCTCTCATTTACCCATATGAAGCTCTTCATTATCACTCTTAATGCATTCATGCACACATATACCCACGTATATTCCATTTCTTACCAATATATCTTCAAAGATTTGTGCTTTGTTTTTCATTCCTTGAACAAAGCATCTTAAAGCTCTTCTAAATTCTAATTTTTTTAGCTTCCAATTGTTGTATTTACTTTCTTATCATACTAGAATACTCTTAAATACAACCATCTATGACATTAATCTCTTATTCATTCTTTGATGTATTTATTTTTACTTATATGTCTTTGCTCTACTGGTGTTACTTTCTTTTACCTTTTGTCAGAACATTTAATGAAAATAGTTGTTACTTTCCTTAAGGTGCTAATAACACGCAAATCAAATGAAAAGCATTGTTTTACTACCTCAAATAATGGAAAACTCAGAAAACATAAAGATGAAGTCTTCAACGGCAAGCTTATAAGTCTAACGAATTTATTTCAATAATTATTTATAAATAAGACTTATTTATGAAGCAGGAAGAGAGAGAAGTTATTGAGCCAACTACACACATTCAATTCTAACAACTTTATGCTATTACATTCATTATTTGTGAATTTCATTGATTGTAAATTCACTTTTAAAGAGAAATATTCAATAGGACTAGTTCATTTTTAAACTTACTCTATTTATTCCTATTTTCATTACTTGAAATAGAGAAAATTAAGCTAAGGAAGCTTAAGAGGGTTTATAATCACCTTTATAAGAGGGAGAGTTTCATATTTAGTAAGAAGTCTGTACTAAGACGACTTAGAGCCTAATTTAATCTTGGCAGATTTAGTTAGAAATCTCAAAGATGTCATGAAGATTGGATGTAGGCTCAAGTCGCTAGAATTGAGTTAGGATAAACACTCTAAGAAAAACTTGTCTTCCTTTACTCAGCCTTGTTTGGTGATATTATTCTTTATTTATCTTTATATCTGCTTGAATTGCATTAAATTTTAATCAACCAAATTCACCCCATTTTGGGCATATTTTACAGGTCGTCTATCATAGAAGAACCAATTGAGAATGCTTCTTATTAAGTTGTGTATTTAAAGCTATTATGGATATGGTCTTGCTCCGTTCTTATGCTCTAAAACTTAATAGTAGGAACGACTCCACCATTCAAATCCCCCAATAGATGGTTTTATCAAACTCAGTAATGATACCTTTATACTAAGAAACATGGATAATGTGTGGGAGAGGGGAGTTCTACATGATAGTGAAGATAGTTGGATTAAGGGATTATATGTTGCAAAATGGATCCCTATCCCCCTACAATTGCAGAGGTTATAGGCATAACCAAAGGGTTGGAAATTTACAGGAAGATTGGATTGAAAAAGGTTGAAATTAAGAATGATTGTATTGAAGCCTTAAACATGATATTCAAAGACAACATTAATGACCATCAATTCAATGAAGTGATTCAAGAGGTAAGAAAGTTAATTCAAAGAGATTGGACTATTTATTATGCTTTTGTGTATAGAGAAGCTGATGAGCGTGTCAAATTGTTTGCTAAATTTGCTTATGATTTGAATTTTTTCTTTTGAGTTTTTGATCATCCTTTACTTTGTTGCTGTAAGGTGGTGAATAATGATAGGGTGTTTAAAAATAGTTAATTATTTTCCTGGTTGTAGTTTGTTACCTTGCTTTGACTAATATATCAAATTATCCTTTTTATTATTAAAAAAAAGTTAATATGAACTTGTCATTTTAATAAAAATTAGTTATGAGTTCAATAATATTTACTTGTCACTTACTCACTTTAGTTTTCAAACTACTTACTTGTGGAGAACATAAGTCAAGTTGTAATTTTTTTAAGGTTTACTTATCAATGTACCAAGGGGTACTTGTTAATATTATTCAATATGTAAAAGGTGTTAATAACATTCAACCTGTAAAAGGTACCTTTAGTGATCAGAGTGCATCTTGATACCTATTTTATCTTTGGTTAATAGTTGCAATAATCTCCCATCAAGTCAACAAGATGGGATATTTGGAGTTAAAAAAGAAAGATCTCTAGTACTTTTTGAAACCTGTTTTTTGTTTTTGAAAATAAAAAAATTTAAAAATTTATTTGAACAAGTGTTTTTTATTTAGTTGTTTTAAAACTTTTTTATTTTTTTAAATAAAAACAACTTTAAACTTTTAAAAATAAAAACAACTTTAAGTTATTTTCATTTTATTTTTTATTTTTAAAATATATTAAATTTGATTGTTGAAAATTATAGCTACTTTGATCAATTTTTATTATTAATCACTATTATTAATTGCTTACTATCATTACTATCACTTTATTTTTTAATTTTAAAACTGTTTTTTTATTTAAATAACTAAATATATTTTTATTTTGTTTTGTTTTAAAAATAATTTTAAAAGTTATATCATAAAACAGTTTTTAAAAATAAAAAATGAGAACAGAAACTAAACATATCTTTAATTTGCTTGATTTTCACTTCCTTTCACAATACAATCTTACACCAATTAGTAGGAGAAAAAAGAAAAGAAAAGAAATACTTTCTTCATTTCTACAACTTCGGCTTTCCTTCTTTCATTTTATGAATCCTTATAGTGCCAATTGTTAGCTTCCCCTTGAAGATTTGCACATTGTTTGTCATCAAGGACTCTATTTTCAGATTCCATTAGTGGAAGAGCAAAGTTGTCTTCTCAATTCATATATCTTCTTTTTTATTCAAATTTTTCCTCACTTCACCTTTTCTGCTTCCATGTTCCCCTTTTCCGGATTCTCTAATTCTAGATCCCTTCATCTGGAATTTTACTTTTTAAGGATCTTTTATGCACTTCACTTTGCCTTTTTAATATAATTTCTCTTAAATTCCAAAAAAAAAAAGGTTCTAGTCCTAATTACTGCTATTCATCCTTGTCCTTCCTTGGCGTTCCGATGTTCTCTTCGAAAGCAATCTGAAGCTTCAGAGTAGAGCACCGGCCGAAGCTTCGAAGTTCACACTGCTGTTCGCATAATCTTCGGTATTCGCACTCGCTGTTCAGAACTTTAAGTCAAGGTTCATATCTTGCCGTTCTCGTTGCTGTATGCTTCTTTCCTATCGCGTTGATCTCTGCTCCTTTCCTGTCGTTGTCGCTCTCTGCTGATCTCCTCTCTGCTTTCGTCGTTGCTGTCAGCTCAAGTCGCGTTCGAGGTCTCTAGGTTCGTCTGCTTCTTTCCTGCTCCGAGTTCGTTACCTTTCCAGTGTCGATAAAACATGCTTTATATCGTGTTCGTTTTGAGTCAGGTGTAATGATTAGTATGCTGTTTTGTTTTTTGCTCTGAGGTTTGGGTTGAATGTTTTCTGTTTGAATGATTGAACGATTGAAGCTCTAGGTGTTCAAATTTTGGCTCTTGTGTTATATTCAATTAACTTATCTTCTTCTATTGGATATTCTCATGTTCAAAATTTGGTTGATACTTATCCATGCCCTGTATCCAAGCTTAGTTTACCTATTTTCTTCTACTGATCCTAAGCCTAGTTTTGGTCTTGGAAGAATTGGTACTGCTCTGACCTTTCACCTTGGCTTTCTCTGGTTTTTTGTATAGCATTCTTTGAATGAATTCATCTCCTCATTCCAAAAAAAAAAAAGGTGCATTGCTCTGAGTCATAGTATTATCTTCTTTGATTGATATGGATTGAATGATTGAAGCTGTGGCTCTTTACTCTCTCTCTCTCTCTCGGTACTAAGTTCTAATGGACAGCAATAACATAGTTGATTCTTCACCTCTTCAAGGATCTCAATCTCAACAACAAATTAATGAGCATGTTACAACTCCCTCAATCACTTCAAGTCAACCAATGGTAAGTAACAACTCCACCACTGAACATGAAGTCGCTAGGGGTGTTATACAATTGTACTAAGTTCTACTCCCTCCGTACTTATTTGTAAGAGAAAAAATTGTATCACACAATTTAAGAAAATCAGTTAATTATATTAAATGTGTATGAAAATAAAAGAATTGTATTACAATATCTTTTATTAATTGTGTTAATCAAGCCTCATTAATTATTTCTTATGACTGTGAATGATAAAATTATGAGGGATAATTTAGGAAATTTATAATAAATACCTATTGGAAAATGCAATTTTGCTTATATAAAAAAAAAAAAAATTAAAAGTGATAGTTTCTCCTATAAATAAAAACAGAGGGAGTAGTGCTATTGTTGTGTTGTTGTCATTGGTTATGATGAATTGTTGTGTTGTTCCAATAATTTGGGTATATCGGGATAATTTTTATTTGAATTTATTACAGGTTTTAATTTAATTTTAATATCATGTAGGCTTTAAATGGCCTCAAAGCCTGTTTAAACCCTACACATTGTAGGCTTTGAAGCCTGCTCAAGGCCTACATTTATGCAGCTTTTTATAGGCTCAAACCTCAAAGCCTACCTAAACCCTTTAAGGCATGATCCAATAGCCTTTTTCAGGCTAGAGCCTAGAAAAGGCCTGCTTGCAGGCTTAGGCCTGTTTTGGCCAAACCGTGGTCTGAGCTGTTTCCACCCCTAGGGGTGTTCATTGATGAAGAAACATGAGGGCATGTCTGATATATATTTTTTAGCAGAGACCAACTAAACAACTTTGGAGCTGCAGTGGGCAGTGGCAATATATTTGTTACTCCGTTTGATTGTTTAGTGCCAACTGAACTACTCCAGAATTTATGAAAGTGACTAGTCACTGTACATGAGAAGAAAAGAAATTTTGGTGAAGCTGTTGGAAACTTGTTGTAGTAAGATTGTAATTGAGCAGTTGCATTCACAGTGTTTGAAATCAGGTCTCACCCATGATAGGTTTATCGCAACCAATCTTAGTGTGCTGTATGCTAAATATGCACCAACGAGGCATGCGCATATACTGTTTGAAGAAACACCCTACAAAACTGCCTATCTATGGAATTCCATGCTTAGGAGCTTATGTAGGAAGAGAGCATGGGAAGAGACCTTACGCCTTTTTCGCCAAATGATTGTTCAAACTGTATCTGCTAAGGACAGACCTGACAGCTTCACATTGTCAGTTGCTCTGAAATCATGTACAGGTCTTCTGGAGCTTGAATTGGGAAAAACAATTCATGGATTTATCAAGAAGAAGAATGATATGGACATGTTTGTGGGGTCGGCTTTAATTGAACTCTATGCAAAATGTGGACAAATGAATGATGCTGCCAAAATTTTTATGGAATATTCAAAACCAGATGTTGTTTTATGGACTTCAATGGTTACTGGGTATGAGCAGAATGGCAATCCGAAAGAAGCTTTGTCTGTTTTTTCCTGTATGACTGTGCAAGAACATGTGAATCCTGATCCAGTTACACTTGTTAGTGCTGTTTCTGCTTGTGCTAAATTATCTGATTTTAGGCTTGGAAGTAGTATACATGGGTTTGTAATAAGAAGGGGCTTTACCACTAAATTAGCATTGGTCAACTCATTGCTAAATTTATATGCAAAAAGTGGTGCCATCAAGATTGCAGCTAATCTGTTCAAGGAAATGCCTAGTAAGGATGTTATATCTTGGAGTTCAATGGTTGCATGTTACGCCAATAATGGAGCTGGAAACAATGCATTAGATCTTTTTAATAAAATGATTGACGAAGGTGTGGAACCAAACTCAGTTACGGTAGTTAGTGCATTGCAAGCATGTGCATCCACTTCCAATTTGGAAGTAGGCATGAAAATTCATAAGTTGGCAGTTGATAAAGATTTTGAGTTGGATGTAGCAGTCTCTACAGCTCTGATCAACATGTATATGAAGTGCTATTCGCCTGAAAATGCGATTAATGTATTCAAAAGAATGCCCAAGAAAGATGTGGTCACATGGGCTGCTTTGATAAGTGGGTCTGCTCAAATCGGGATGGCGCACATATCAATGGAGGTTTTCTGCAACATGTTATCTCATGGAACCCGACCAGATGCAGTTGCCATAGTGAAGATTCTTACTGCTTCCTCTGAATTGGGGATTCTTCCACAAGCTGCTTGTCTACATGGTTTTGTTCTTAACAGTGGGTTCAACAGTAACATATTTATTGGATCATCTCTCATTGAGTTGTATGCAAAATGTGGTAGCATACACAATGCAAACAAGGTTTTCAAAGTAATGATAGATAGAGATGTTGTTGCCTGGAGCTCTATGATTGCAGCATATGGGCTCCATGGGCAAGGAGAAGAGGCTTTGAAATTATTCAATCAGATGGTTAACGATTCAGATGTTAAGCCTAACAATATAACCTTCCTTTCAATTCTATCTGCTTGTAGTCATGCAGGTTTGGTTGAGGAGGGCATAAAGATGTTTGATATGATGTTAAATGAGTACCAACTGAAGCCACAGTCAGAGCATTATGGGATAATGGTTGACCTTCTTGGTCGCATGGGAGAATTGGATAGGGCAATGGACATAATTAATCATATGCCCATGCCAGTTGGGCCTCATGTTTGGGGAGCCTTACTTGGTGCGAGTCGGATACACCAAAATGTAAAGATGGGGGAGATTGCAGCAATGAATCTTTTCTCATTAGATCCTAATCATGCGGGATATTATATACTTTTATCAAATATCTATGCTGTTGAGAAAAATTGGCATAATGCTTCAAAGCTTAGAACATTGATAAAGGAGAATAGGTTGAAAAAGATAGTGGGTCAAAGTATGGTGGAAGTAAAAATGAGGTTCATAGTTTTGTAACTAGTGATAAAATGCATGCTGAATCTGATCAGATTTATGATTTGCTGACAAAATTAGATGTGAAATTGAGGGAAGAAGGGAATGCTCCTCAATTACAGGCATAGGAAATTTTATATGTTCCACTCATGATTGTGTGTGATCCATTGTCTGATTTCCAAGTTCTACTCGTGTTTTCTGACTCAAAAGTGTTTTAGTGCCGTTGCGATGTTGCCCATGTTTAACCTAACACTGTTACACGCAACATTAGGGAAACTTTCCGTTACTTCTGCTTCGAATATGTATTTATGAAGTCGTGTTATCGCTTGGTGTAGAAATAATATTTGATTTGTTACCCTCAGGAGTAGTTGTTTCCGTAGTTTTTTTTTTTTGATCTCCCTATGGACTAAACAACAGATTTATAGCTTTTATCCAGAAAAGGAAATACAGGGAGCCACTATAGTTAAGGACTAATAGTGGAAGGATGGAAGTGGTGCCGTGATAAGCATGTTAGTTCTTACAAGTCTCAATTCTCTTTTTGATGTTTATCTCCCTTCATTGTTTTTAATGTTTTGCAAGGAAATTAATTTATTGACAAAACATATTATTTAATTTTGATATGATATTAGCCTTTGAAAAAATGGAGCTGATTTTTTTTGAATGAAAAGTGACTCAAACATTACTAAGAATTACAAATGTTCCTTAGAGACATTATACTTCTTCCTTCCCCCTCCTCCTTATATAACCAGGGCGGAGGATGCTTAAAGCGGCACAAAAAATCAGGTATAGTCTGAGCATACCTTTGAAGACTATCTGCGCATCTAACATGTTCTCTAAACATAAAATTAACGCTAATAAATTTGAATCTTCTAATAAGCATTCTTGTGTCCTGCAAAATATGTAGTAGGGATGGTCGTGTGTAAATTCCCTAGTAACTAAGCCTATAGCATAGGCACAATCAGAAATAACCTAAATGGAGTTGATTTTGAATGACCTAAACTACAATCATTGAATGAGATTCAATGCCCAGAACCTTGGGTCGAAAATGCATCAGAAAATTGTCGTAGCATTTTGTTGAGAATGTTGAATTTCGTATCTGACAAGAAAAAATTGGCAACTAAGTTCAAAGACTCTTTGAAAATTGTTCTCTTTTCTCTTTTTTATATGTGATATTTTTCTGTTTGACAAGAATCAAGCAATTGTCAAGGCATCAACTATGGCATAGAAAGTTTCAGTGAACTTTTGAACTGTGCAATTTGAAACTGAGATGGAATGCTGGAGAGTGATAGATTGTACCATCAGTTAGGGCATGGATATCTAATGGATATATTAAATGAAAAGCCTACTAGACAAGTGTGCAAGAAGGAGCTGACATGTAGGCTGATTTTAAAAGATAGCTATTCATCTGCAGACTGTTGGACAAGTTTATGATAATTCTTGCATTAAGTGTAATAGATATACTTGCATTGGACATTACTGAAAGTTGTGCAGTTTAACATACGCTGAACATTGTAAAGTTGGGGGCGGGGGGATGAACATTGCATTGTTATATTAGCTGTCGTAACTTTAAAAAAAAAAGGTATATTGAGAAGGTGGAAACTTATTAGCTAGACATTGATTGCAGGTGTAGATGGTTGCTATCGATGGCAGAGGTGCATTACCCACCTTCTCTTCTACATTCAGTCTTCGCAGCACTTCTCTCTCCTGCTCCAGAACTTGTTCCACTTTCAGTCTCTGCCCCAATTTCAGTCTTCCGCTCCACTTGTGAACCTTGTTGCTGAGGTAATTTGAAGAACCATTAGAAATTTTAAAAATAAAAATGAACAGCCAGATTATGTTGAAATGGACGGTTATGACTCCTTCATTTTTAGCAAAACGGTGTGCATAAGAGATGAGCATGTGGCGCTCGTCTATCTAATGAGCATGGAATGCATATTCTCATTTTCACTCCCACCTCTGTCAAAAACTCAAGAATGCTTCTTCGAAGGACAATTCTCTCCTTCAACAATCCTCTTCTTGGTCACCACCTTCGCTCCCTAGCTACTGCCTTGTGGGAACCCCACCTTGCCAATCCTATCACACCGGTGAACCCTCAACAGCTCCTCCGAGTGTGCACCATTCTCTACCAGCAGCAGAACTTGCCGGAGCCCAGACTCCACTCTAAGCTCCAATCCTCCGAATTTGATCTCACTCATGAGTTTTTCATTCAGGTATGCAACAACTTCCCATATTCATGGCGACCTGTGTACCGCTTCTTCCAGTACACCCAATTAAACCCATCATTCAATCACACCTCCGTCTCCTTTAACAAGATGCTTGACGTAGTTGGAAAATCGAGGAACATTGAGCTTTTTTGGGATCTTCTGCAAGAGATGGGACGACGTCATTTGGTTAATGACAAGACTTTTCAGATTGCATTGATGGTTTTAGGTGCTGCTAGAGAGTTGCAGAAGTGTGTGGAGCTCTTCCACTTGATGAATTCCAATAACTATGCATACAATATAGGGACTTTGAACAAGGTGGTTGAGACTATGTGTGGAGGCAAGCTAGTTGTTGAAGCTAGATTTGTTGTTTTCAAGTTAAAAGAATGGATTAAACCCAATGGGGATACTTACAAGCATTTGATTAGGGGATTCTGTGATGGGGGTGATGTCATTGAAGCCTCAAAAATCTGGAATTTGATGGTGGATGAAGAGTTCAAGCCTGACATGGAAGTGGTTGAGAAAATTATGGACACCTTTTTCAAGAAGAATTGGTATGACGAGGCTATGAAGCTCTTCCACACAATGAGGGTGAAGAGGATAGATGAACTTGGTCTCTCAACTTACAAGCTTGTGATCAAGTGGATGTGTAAGAAGGGAATGATCACTCAAGCACAGGTTGTGTTTGAAGAAATGCGCAAAAGGGGCATTCATGCTGATAACTCAACAATGGGATTTCTCACATATGGGCTTCTAGCAAGAGGGAGAGCTAGAGAGGCTTATAAGATTGTGGAAGGGATTGATGAACCAGATATAAGTGTCTACCATGGATTGATGAAAGGTCTTTTGAGGTTGAGAAGGGCAAGTGAAGCAACTCAGGTGTTTAGGGAGATGATCAGAAGAGGTTGTGAACCAACTATGCATACATATATAATGCTGTTGCAGGGGCATTTGGGGAAGAGAGGAAGGAAAGGGTCAGATCCGCTTGTCAATTTCGACACCATTTTTGTGGGTGGTTTAGTGAAAGCGGGCAAGTCATTGGAAGCCACAAAGTATGTGGAGAGGATGACGAACAGGGGGCTTGAGGTGCCCAGGTTTGATTATAATAAATTTTTGCATTACTATTCCAATGAGGAAGGTGTGATAATGTTTGAGGAGGTTGGGAAAAAGTTTAGAGAGGTAGGGTTAGTTGACTTGGCAGATATATTTGAGAGATATGGGCAGAAGATGGCTACTAGAGATAGAAGAAGAAACAGAGCTCCGTTGCATCATTGAAGGCTGTAATGAGTAATGACTGCAATTGTCTGAAAGAAGAGAAGATAATGCATCTTTATGTGAGAATACATCGTGTATCAATACTTTATATTCATGAATTTCTCCTTTTTCTTTGACATGTATACTTAAAAGTTCATTGTAGATACATGAACTTGTGTGAATGGAGATTTGTAGCAGAGACAAATGGAAAGATGAGAGGGAGACGTTTTACTCATTATTATTTGAGCAAAGACTTAAATGCTTAACATTATATATTTAATATACTACTCCCTTCATTTTATATTATAAGGCACTGTTAGATAAAATTTTACATATCAATTTTCTATAATAAATCACCATAACCTGATCATGACTAACCGAAGATGGCTGCACCATTTAATGTTTCAGGCAACTTCAATTTCTTGAAAGAAAACTCTTTTTTTTTTAAAAAAAAAAAATCATTGTAGAACTACATGGTGTTGTAGTTGTATATAGTTCTACAATGATAAGTTAACAAATTTTACTATATAAGTTGATTAATAATAATACTATTATTCTCACAACCTTAATATCAACTGTCTCATACTTGTGCCTCTTATTTATAGAGTTCAGGTAATGTTGATATTTTTTTTTTTAAAAAAAGCTAAGAAGAGAAGATAATGCATCTTTATATGAGAATACATTGTGTATCAATACTTTATGTTCATGAATTTCTCCTTTTTCTTTGACATATATACTTAAAAGTTCATTGTAGATACATGAACTTGTGTGAATGGAGATTTGCAGTAGAGACAAATGGAAAGATGAGAGGGAGACGTTTTACTCATTATTATTCGAGCAAAGACTTAAATCTTAACATTATATATTTAATATACTACTTTTTTTATTATAAATTATAAGACACTTTTAAATAAAATCTCACATACTAATAAACTTCATTAAATTTTTTTTAAAAAATATAAACTTTTAAAAATATTCATCATTTACTATATTGAAAAGAAAAGAAACTAACATTAATTATAAAGAGAGGAAGGATAATATTAAAATTGACTCATTTAATAAAACATTATTTTACTCAAAGTGTTTTATATTTTGAGATGAAGAAATTTCTTCAAAGTGCCCTATAATTTAGAACAAAGGTAGTATTATGTAATCAAATAAAAGAAAATAGGTTTTAGAATATTAACAATATTACTAACGGGAGTTTGATATAGAATAAATAATATATAAAAATATTTATGTCTTAATTTGATTGAAAATAAACACTTTAAATGCATGTAGCTTACATTTTAATTTATGTGAGGATAACATATCTTTTAAAAAAATTGTTGTACATGCAATTAAATTATTTGTTGTTTAATTATACTTGGAAATAATAAAACTCTTGGTCTCTTAATTTTTTTCAATTATCTAAATTTTAATCTTTATCAATAAGTTCCTCAATTATCATAACCATAAATAATTAGTCCTTTTGATGTTATTTTCTCTTAAAACAGAAAAGGATTAATTGTGTATGATTTTAAAAACTTAAAGGATTTGATTAATAAAAATTAAATTCCAGAAACTAAATCGATAGCTAGGGTAAATTTGATAAACAAAAAATTTCATTATCCTTTTAATAAACCAAAAATTTAATTTGATTCTGGTTTGGAGGTTTCTCATTATTGTATTGGCTTGATTTAACAATAGGAGCGAAATTTGGATATGATTTCACTTGGAATATTGTATTTATCCTTCACATTTTCCTCCATGCATGGTTTCTTCTTTTGATAGTAAGAGTATTTGGATCGATAACATTTTGGGTTATCATGTGAAAATCACAACACCACCTTGTGAAGCACAGACATTTTCCTATCAAAATTCGTACGTCCTTTGTAAAAAATTGGAGTTTAACTTGAAAAAAAAAAAAACTGAACATGGTTTCATAAAAAATTCAAACATGTCCTTGTAAAAACTTGAAGTTTGACTCATAAATTTTTTGAGAAAATCATCATGAAGTCATCATAACCACTCAAAATATTAAAAAGGTTCTATGAAATTCATAAATAACTGTCAAGTCCTTGACAACTTAAGGCAATTTAAGGGTGAATATAATTAAAATGACAATAATCAAAAGGCCTATATTATAAGATGCCTTCTTAACAACTTGGCAAATGTCATTCGTCATAGGGCAAAGGTGATTGATAAGTGTGAATTTCTTAAGTGAATGATAAATATCTCACTTGTTAATAGCTTTTATTGTGTAGTGAATGGTGAATGACTGTAGTCAAGTTGTGAACAACGCATCTTATAACATGAGCATTTTAATTATTGTCATTTCAATTTTATACTCCCCCAAGTCCTAAAGGACTTGACAGCTAGAGATTTTATGGAACTTTTGAATATTTTGAATGATTGTGGGAATTTCATGGTGATTTTTCCTAATTTTTTTGTGCCATGTTGGTAATTTTAGTAAATGTAGAAACCACATATTTACTTGTAAAAAAATAAATAACATGTTCTTGTGAATAATTGAAGTTTGACTTATAATTTTTTTTTGGTAAAAGGTTTCCAATAAATGTGAAAACTACATATGCACTTGTAAAAAATGGAATATGTTCTTGTCAAAACCTAAGTTTGACTAGTAATTTTTTTTGTTTTAAATAAATGTTTTGAAAATGACATATACAAGAACATGTCCTTGTTAAAACTGGAGTTTGCTTGTTAATATTTCTGAAAACTTCGATAAAGTTTGTCAATGTGTTACAATTACACTTGCACTTATAAAAAACCGAACCTATCCTCGTAAGAAAAAAAAGTTTATTTGTTAATTTTTCCCCAAACTTGGAGAAATACATAACAAAGCATGAAATTATGCAAGCCTATTGTATAAATCCTGTCAGAACATTAGCCATTTGGTGTTTAAAATTAATTTCAGTTTAGTACTTTGCGTGTAACTTAATATATAATTTTAGGTTTAGATGTTTTGAAATAGAAACAAATAATAATTATTATAATGATAATAATAAGTTAAGAATTTAAAAGAAGAGAGAAATATAAATTATTAAATAGAGGGAAAGTGGAAACTTGAAACGGTGATGTTAGAGGAATTTAAAAAATATCAGACAAGAAATGAGAGGAAAAAATGATGCGGGACCCACTCTTTCATTTAAAAAAACTCTCCACCCATGACCAGTCTTTACCCTACCCACCTTACCTTTCTTCTTCTTCTTCGCTCTCTGCTTCCAGTGGCGCCGCGCGAGAGAGGCTGAGAGATCCTTGCAGGCAAGCCTCCATGATATAATATTTCAGGTGAGATTTCTAACTTTTCATGTAAATGTTTTAAATATTTTTTTTAGTTACTGATTCTCTTTAACTGTTAATTTTTTGAAAGTGACAGATCTAGGGTTTGAAAGAGGGACGACTTTATGATGAATAAATCTTGTTGTTGAGGTCCTTAATGGTATAATAAATATTCTGAAATATTATCTTGTTGATGAAATTTAAGTTTGATGCTTATGAGTTAAATCTTAAATTTTTATAAGTATATTTTTGCTTCATCTGAAAGCATAAGTTTATTTGTTTTTCAGATGATTATTTAGGATAAGAAACAGATTATTATAACTTTAGAATGATGATTTTAAACTTAAGATCAAGTTAAAACAGACTGAATCAAACATACCGAACTTAATTTGATTTGATTAGATTTTCGATTTTGCTCACCCATACCTTTCAGGCTTTCACTCAGTGTATCGCCTCCTCACCCTCGTCTTTTAACAATGTCTATTTCTTCCTCCAAGTGATGTTCGGCTCTTCCATTTCCTGGCGATATTCATGTTCAGTTTTAATCATTTTTTTAATATTTACAAATAAGTTGATTCTCCTTTTTTTTTTGTTTTTTTTTGGGTCAAATAAGTTGTTTCTCCTTTAACACATAAGAAATCTTTCTCCTCCTTTCCCTTTGTTCTTCTGTCTTCTTCATCAAAACCCTGACTTCTCGCTATCAGACAAAAAAAAAAAAATCAAAAAATGGAAATGGTCTTAAGACCGTTGGGTCCGAGTTCCAGTCCAAAAGTAGTTTTTCAGGTCTATATTTGGTTCAATTAATCCAATTCAATCCTATTTATAATATTATTTATAAGGACATATATATTATTTATAAATATTAATTTTAATTATTAAAATTAATAAAATAACCTTAATCATAAAGTTAGGGAGTATACCACAATTTTTAATCTCATTATTAATGCTAGTTTATGGTTAGTACCCTTATGTAAAGTTCTAACTTCTCTTTGTATCATCAATAAACACCAATAAATTAAAATCAATTTTCAAATTATTTTCTATTGTCAAAATATTCTTTTTTATTCCATAAATTTGTACCCAAAATACACAGAAATTGTAAATTTGATCTCAAGCCTAGAATCATCATTCTATAGTCATAGTAATATGTTCCATGCCCTAAATAATTATCTAAATAGCAACAAATTAACTTATATTTGTAGATTAAATAAAAATTTACCTATAAAAGTTTAGGGTTTAATTTATAAGTTTCAAATTTAAACTCCTTCAACAAACTAATATCTTAGAACATTTATTATAATACTAACAACCTTAACAACCATATTCATTTATTATAAATTTGTCTCTCTTTCAAACTCTTGATGTGTTACTTTTAAGAAATTAACAATTAAAGAGGTTAAATGATCAAGAAAAATATTTAGAACATTTATATAGTCTTGAAAAATTTGAAGTCACATCTAAAATATCATATTATGGAGCCTTACCTTATGAATCAGCTCTCCTATAGTCGATGCTTTGTGTGTGTGTGTTTGTGCAAGAAGACAAAATGAAAATGGAAAGAGGGGGTGTATTGTATTATTAGGAGAATCAAATTCGAGAATTTAGGAAGATAATTATTTGTAGATAAATACTAATATTGAATGAATTGTTCTTAAAATAGGAATATAACTTTTTTTTTAAATGAGACTTGTTATTGTTTATTGTATATAACTAATTTCCTTTTCAAGTCCTTATATGTAATTCTTGCTATTTTATATTTGATTGTGGGTCCCACAATCTCATTTACTCCCTCTCTCCTCCCTCTCTCTCTCTTTATATACTAGAGTTGTGCAAACAGATTGCGGGCCAACCTGTGATCTAGCCTGTAGGAGTTAGCATTTTAGTGGATTGGGTTGGGCCAGTCAGTCAAAATAAATGAGTTGGGAAAACCAAACCCAACCTGTGCGTTGACGGGCTAACGAGCCCACGGGCCAACCCACAAAATATAATTTTATTTTTTAAAATAATTTAAAATTTATAATCAACATATCATATATATAGGCAATGATTTTTTTCATATTATTTTTTAAAATAAAATTTAAATATAAACATATATTATTTTTCTTAATGAATTTATGTTTGTGATTTCAATTAATAGGTCATATGATATTAACAAATAATATATATTCAAAATATTTTTATAAAAAACTAACAAATAATTGATTTACAAATTATAACAAACTTCATTTGTAAATTTTAAGAAAGATTTACATTATTTTTTTAAATGTAAAGAACAAATTATAACCTGTCATTTTTGTGGGTTAGGCTAGCCTAACTCATTTTTTAAAATGAGTTAATTCTTTCAGCCCGACTTATCAAAATTGGTGGGTTGAACAGGCTAGCTTATGAACTCAACCCATTTTTTTAGCTCAAATACATTTGCTCCTTTTTTTATTTTATTTTTTTATTTCATTTATCAATCTACTTCTTTGTTTTATACTTATTTATTTATATTTTTATTTCTAAAAATTATATTTTAAGTTAAGTTCAATAAAACATCTCCCTAATATTTTTAATTATTTTATTTTTTATTTAACCTAATTAACTTATAAAATTTTTAAATTGAAATTTTACACTTTGGGGCCAGCAAAAGGAGGGAAAAATCAGATTTCATTATGCTTTATCTGGAATTTTGTTGCTCCACGGACCTTGGTTGACAGGCTCCCTAATTTTTTATCCCAAAGTTTGATTGGGGTCTTGAGGAATAAATAAGTTACCATGTAAATTTGTTTTCCCTCTATTATGTAACTAAACAAAGAAATCACAACTTGGGGATGTAGCTCAAATGGTAGAGCGCTCGCTTTGCATGCGAGAGGTACAGGGTTCGATCCCCTGCATCTCCACTACTCACTTTTATTAAAAGCGCTTTGATCCTTTCATCGACGCCGAACTCGAAGCAATAAAATAGACAGAGAAAATCATTCCCAAACTTTCACCGTCAAACGTTCGGGATTTGATTATAATAAATTTTTTGCAGTACAGTTCCAATGAGGAAGGTGTGATCATGTTTGAGGTTGTTGGGAAAAAAGTTTAGGGATAGAAGAAGAAACAGAACTCCATAGCAGACGTATTCGAGTCCAGAGAGATGAACAGAAGATGGCTACAAGAGATAGAAGAACAAATAAAGCTCAAAAGCACCATTGAAGGCTCTATTGAGTTATGACTGAATATGTCTTGAAAATCTGAGGCTATGCTGAATTATGCTGTGCAATGACTTCAAAGTACAGCAAATTTTTTATCATATAACTGATGGAAGATTTAATCCGGGGCAAAAAAGTAGCATTATTTGCTAGAAAAGAAAATTCTTCATTGTTACAAGGCTATATTTTTTCTGGAGTTTTATTTGTGCCTAGATGATATTTGCATTCGCACAAAATTGAGGGAGGAGGATCATGGCACCTTGTAGATACGATGAATAATAAATAGTTCAGAGTTGCAATATCAAAATTTCATTCTTGAATTTTGTGGCCATTCACAATCTTGGTCAAAAAATAGTGATTGTTTGACAGATGCTTCGAGTCCAATGGTGATCAATGAAGAAATCATACAGAAAAAATTGCTAAAACATATTGGATGAATGAATTACAAACAAACTGCTTTGGTCAAAAAGGAAACCAAAAAAAGAAATAAAAAAATCTGTGGCTAGCTTCCAAAGAATTTTTAGTCTAAAACTTCCTCATCCTTGTTCCAATTGTGGACATGGGGAAACACATCAAAGCTCTGGGTGCTATATACATTGCTGTGCCGACCAAACAATTTATCCTCTGAAATTATACAATTAATTTCATCAGTGTTACAACAAATCACTGCAGGTCAGAACAAAAATAAATTGATGTACTTTTTACTATGCTCCAAATGAGTTTATTTCATATCTACAGATATCAGGAATTTGCAGTTTCTCAACCTTACATCATTGTCCAAGCCTACAATATTACAAAAGGGAATTGCAGTTCTTCATGTAGAATTTCCTTTGAGTGCTTCATTTACAATTTCTGATAACAGTCATACTATGATCAATCCAGATCCTATGTCTCACAGGTCCAATGTGATGCTCTTAATCCTCTATTTAATTTAATTTTAGGGTAAAATCACACTATGGTTTAAACTATTCTCTTCACATTTCTTACTTTTTCCAGTTACCACTTAATCACCTTGTAATATTTTGTATTAATTTTAACATTAATTAGATATGTTTTTCATCCGTTGTACAGTCTGAAGTGAGCTGTATTATTCATAAGTTACTATAAATTTTAGATTATATAAATTGATAATCCAAGTGGAAGTTAAAACAACAAGCATTCACTATCTTTCACTTATACCTTGAAAGTCATTCAAGGCTATCATGAAGATGAAGCTGATGTTTCAAAATTGAAACCATATGCTTAATTCCAATAATGGCCTCATATCACTGAAAATGTTCCACTATTCATACCTAGTTAGTAACAGAAAAATCCACATGAGCGTTTAATGGGGGCACAATTTTCCATTAATTTTTTACCAAACTAAATGCCACTGTCAAAATGACAAACTTAAAATATTTACCAGAGCAAAAAAAGAAATTGGGTTCTTTAACCATGGTGAGACGTGTCGGAGCTCAATCAATCATTTTTCACAAAAGGTTTCTGGCAAACAAGTAGTAGCCATTCACTGCCATCCTGAAGGTCAATTACCCTTCCTTCCCAACGCATCTGTGTTGCAAGCGTGCGGCCAATCTCTATAGCTCCCTTGTTATCAGAAAGAATGATCCATCCCTATCAAGCAATGAAACCAGAAGTTCAATCTGTTAGGTTGCTAGAGTTGGACCATTCCAGTATACCTATAGTCTGACACCCGCAGTACCACAGCATTCTAATTTCAAAAAGAAGTATTTGAAGGGTGCATGAGAATAAACGGCCATGCATCATTAAGGTCAAATAAATGAAAGTAAAGAGTCTTCGAAACCAGCATTTCCAGAGGATAAGATCAAATGCAAGACGGAGGGGAATAGTTGGGATTGGAAGGGGGAAAATTAATGTTCTGCTTAATATCGAATCATATTGTCTATATGATCATAATATAAAATCCAACTTACCACAACATAAAACTTTCTGCAATCATGATAATCGATAAAGGGACATGATTACCTCTGGTCGCAGTATTCTATCCATCTCCAAAAATAAGTCTTTCATGCTGCACCTATCCGAAGCCAGATAAGAGAGAAGTCCATTTGCATGAAGCATATCATACGTCCGAGGGTAGGTTGGGAAAGGCTCGCACCTGCACATGAACAAGTGGATTACAGAAAAATGAATTTTCCTGAAGCTCATGAACAATGAGTTTATTTTAGAAGAGATTGAGGAGTTTCATGGATGATGAAGATAATGAAAAGCGCATAAAATGTGGATCTTTTTGCCGAACTAGATTTCCCAGTAGACTTGGAGGTTTCAGGGTAACAATCGGATGCGTCAATACTGTTTCTTCTCAAGAGAAAAGGAAAAGAAGACTTGAATGAACAAGAGCATACCAGTCATGAAGAACACCGGCAAACCCTCTATCTAGTATAAGAGGAAGTGTATTAGAAGCCTGGACAGGAACAACGTTCATTACCCACACTGATTTTCTTCGTTCTAGCAGAGCATGATTAAAACCCCCATATTTAGCACTCATGTCCATCACATTACGTAACATGTTAAATGGAGGCAGTGGATCTTCATCTCCTAGCCTTTTGGATGGTCGGAGAAAATTAAGGGTGTAAGCAAAGACCAAAAGTTGCTGACAGCTGATCTCCAAAATTGCATGTCTTGATAGAAATCTGTAGGCTCAACTCCTGCAGTGCTATGAAGAGATAAGTGCAAAGGCAAAACATGGTACAACATGAGGATGAAAATTGAGTGGTGAAGCAAGGAGAAGATAATCAGAATCTGTTTAAAAAGATACTTTCCGTGAATTTTAAGTTCGGCTGTGCTCAATACAGGTACAGATCTGTTCTGTATTGGTATCCAGCGCTTGCTAGAGGTCCCGCTTATACATGGCACGAGAGGCTTGTAATATGACTGAGCATCACCCCCTTCTTTACAAAGTGGTACAGAATCCTGCTTACTACAAAATTTAAAAACACATACGTCACTAACTTCTGTCAAGTTATAGTAGGAACTCTACAAAGGACAACTAATAGTTGTAAACTTGATATCAATAATCTTCCATAACGGTTAATTACTATGATGAAACAAAGCAAACATTCACATTTTTCAATATCCCTTACCGTGCTGAATAGCATTTAGTATCAGCAGTCTTCTGCCAGATAAAAGTCTCATCCTGCTGAGCTAGAAGAGTCCAACAGATTTTTTGGGCCAGCTCTTCCATTGGGTTCAACATGATTCTCTTTTTCAGGTTTACCTGCGATGCACCTCTTATTGCCTGCTTGTGGGTGAAGTTAAAACAAAGTATCCTCCAGGTTTAAGAACACGGTCAACCTCTATAAGGAATAGACCATCTGTAGAATAAAGTCATTGTCAGTAAGAAAAAATGTTCACAGAACTTCCTACATGAGCTAAATAATGAAGAACTAATAAATTGCAGTGAAGTATTCATAAAGTATTGAAAAAAGGCATAATGCCAAAGGCATTACTCTAGAGAGTAAGGGCAGGTGTCACTTCTTCATAACAACATTCAAGTCTCCATCCCAACCTCTTACTTGATTGGGGTATAATTATATATTTGAACAAAAATAGCATTTGCTTAAACTAAACACAATTGATACTAAAACCAAGATATGAATTCACCACTAAAATATAAACAAAATAAATACAGCACGTAAAGGCTACAGGCCAAAAACTGTGAAGATCTAAAATGTCAGCTAGAAAGTGACCCAGTGCATGGTTCAGTGATTTCCACTTTCTGTCAAGTTACTGCAGATATAATAACGCATAAAGGCTACTGTGGAAGCCTTCAAAAAATGACAGAGAGATTACCAATTTCTTGATTAAATGGGGGAAAGTACCTGTTGGCCTTTATCCTATTTTTATGTTTTTTAACAAAACTAATTCCATCTCCCTTGTCAACATTTATTCTTTACCCCTTAATTGTATTCACATGACAACAGCATGATAAATCCCAGAAAGATCAGGTACCAATACCCCAAACTCAGTGCATTGACAGTGGACTCTGAGCAAATACTTGTACTCTAAGAAGCAGAGACAGTGACACTGACACTGACATGGGCCACTAATGCCAATACCAGCTGGAACATAAACAGTCAATGTGATGGCAAAGCAAATCTAAGGAGTCAGGTTCTTTTTGAATTCTCACATTGTGTCTAATACTAGGAATCCAGCATATGTCAAAGAAGGTTTAGAAAAACGTGTCAAAGAAAGAAATGGATCTGATATAAATGTGCCAGTTTCATAGGCTGTACTAGTGCATCCCCATGTCTCCTAGTACTTGGAATGCCTAACCTCTAGGTTCCAGCTTAAATTTGTGCATTGACATACAAGGTCCTCGTTAATAAATAAATATTGCATATCAATAAGATTTCACCTTGTATCTCCCACTTGCTGACTCAAGAAAACCGCAAGCATCAATCAGAACCTGCAAAACTTTTTCAGTAACATTAAAAATAAATTGACATCAGCTGTAAATCAAGTTTTGGATGCTTCTGTACTATGTTTCAGCTCAAATCTCAAAGCCTCAAACATTTTCCTCATTGATCATCCATCCACCATATATATTATTTCAGGAGTTACTGAGGTTGAATAACTAATTTTTCCATGGAGAGAAATAATATATATTTTCTTAGGTTCTATGACACCAATGATGCAGCACCCTCAAAATCAGTCTATTCTCTTATTCTCTAACCTTAATCTAGAACAACTTTTGACAACTAAAACCCCACCCTCAACTTTAATTAATGAATGATGAATACATTCATCAGTAGGTAAGGCAATAAACAGGAAAAACTAGTTTGCAGGTAATAAGTCAAGCAAAAAGTCTAGGAAAGAAATGAAGTGTGAATTTTAAGATGTCAAAGGAATTTACTACTGAGGGTAGATTAATGCCTCTTAAATCTATAATTACCTTTCTCGTCCCACATGATACCACTCTGAGCACAGTGAATCATATCAAATGATAACAAAGGAAATGGAAGCTGTCTTGTAATAAAGTTGCCAATCACTGCAGGAAGACCCCTCTCAAGGGTCAATTGAACCTGGCTGCCAGTAGCCTCATACGCAGCAATACAAATTGCCATTAGATTCAATGTGGCTAAATGAGCTCCAAAGCTACCAAATCCACAATCAATGTCTAGTATAGTCCGGATCTGTCATAATGCCACAAATATAAATATTTCACAATATATGATGCTACAGAATTATCATGGTCCTGGTGATAGCTGAAAATAGAATATAGGCAGCTAAATAATGTATTCTTTCCTATTTTACTATAACAGAGCTATTTTGAATAGATCCTGTGCCTATCAAACATTATTGTTCACCAAAGAACTATTTGAGACAGAAGACTTACACCAGCTTGAGAAAATTCAGTGTCACTGCCTAGCCCTATCATCTCAGCCAGTTGACGAGAGTACTCTTTGACCCACCAAGATTAAACCATCATCTGAATGAAAAGCAATTTGATTTTCTCTAACAGCATCAACCTAGATAATATTTTACAAGAGATTTAGATAGTGAAAACATATTCATTGTAAAACCATAATGGAGAAAGACATTGTAACAATGGTGGTGCTTTAATTGATAGTCATTTATAAAGGCTTAAACCAATATTCTGGCCACTTCCCCACCCTAGCAGCTATATAAAGAAATACCTTTTGGTCAGACTTCCAGAAGAAAGAAATTGGTCTTTGGATATCTTCACGTTTCCACTCCATATAACATCCCTACCAGCTGCCC